>NW_007738365.1:6416-7314 GCF_000696425.1 Galeopterus variegatus | reverse complement strand
AATATTTTGCAAGATAAGAAAAACACCTTATAGTCCAGATTCGGCTGTGCTGTACTTGATCGTAGCCTCTCTTCTAGCTGGCGAGAGAAGGCTGTCATGTCTTGTCCATTGCTGTGACTTCCCCAGGCCACACTGGCACACACGGGAGCATCTTGATAAATGCAGGCAGAACAACAGGTCTGTCAGAACTGAGAAACCTTGGCTGACCAGGTAGAGGGCATGTTTCAGAAGCTCAGTGATGAGAAGAATAGCTGTTTCCCAAGCAGCCTCTGCAGTCCACAGAGGGACCCAAAAGGCGTGTCCCGACTTGTACGGGGGGTGGCACAAAGAGGACAGACACTGAAAAGGCTTAACACAGTGCTTCCTGAACTGAGGTGATATTACCCCCCAGGGGACCCCTGGCAATGTCTGGAGCCATTTTCAGTTGTCACAACTTGGTGCTACTGGCATCTAGTGGGTAGAGACCAGGGATGCTGCTAACACCCCACAGTACACAGGACAGCCCCCCACAACCAAAAAATACCCAGCCTCAGATGTCAATAGTATAAGGATGAGAAACCCTGGAGTGGGGAGTTGGGTGACCCAGGCAGACCACGTTTCAGTTGTAGCTCTGCTTCTGGTTACTGTATGACCTTGAACTCCTTATTAATAAGCCTCACTGACTCTCATTTGTCTCACCTATAAATTGGGGTTAGTGGAAGTAAAATTGTTTTGAGTGTGTGTGAGGTTTCCACGAGATAATGTGTGTCAGTTGCTTACAGGTGCCTGGCACGTAGTATGCCCTTAATAAATCCTAGCTGCTGTCCCTATCCACCTGTTAGTCTGCATGTCTGTCTATCTATGCAAAGATGAGGAGTCTTTGCAAACTTTTGCCTGTGGGGCCAGAATTCAAAATCAG
>NW_007738365.1:2834-6120 GCF_000696425.1 Galeopterus variegatus | reverse complement strand
TCTCACCTATAAATTGGGGTTAGTGGAAGTAAAATTGTTTTGAGTGTGTGTGAGGTTTCCATGAGATAATGTGTGTCAGATGCTTACAGGTGCCTGGCACGTAGTATGCCCTTAATAAATCCTAGCTGCTGTCCCTATCCACCTGTTAGTCTGCATGTCTGTCTGTCTATGCAAAGATGAGGAGTCTTTGCAAACTTTTGCCTGTGGGGCCAGAATTCAAAATCAGCAGGACCCTGACACAGTGAACTTCCAAGCCAATGAAATGAATTGACATTCAGGATAACCAGTGATGGTGGCTTTTCTTTTCATGATTGCAGTTCTCGATGTCTCACACCTTGTTTAATTATTATCCCATCAAACCTAAAACATCGTTAGGCCCTCAAAGCAAAGATGAAAAGAGCCATCGGAATGCATGGCTACCAAACAAGCGTGCGCCTTTCTCTTTCTCTTTGATATGTGTTCATAGCTGACAGTTGAATGGAAAAAAGCAAGCCTCGTTTCTGGGCCCTCGTGAACGCGCTGGGGACTAGAGAAAGGACTTGAAATGCAACATCTCTGCCTGGGATGGCTGCACTTTGATGGGGCAATGTGGCCCAAGCTGTGGGTTGAAAATCTGATTCTGGCTGCCAGGAAGTGCGGCCAGTTAACTGGGAGAGGTGGGCAGAGGGTGGGGGCAGGAGAGGCAAAAAATATTAATAGATGCTATTGAAACTTACTCGGAGGGTACTGGGCTTGCAAAGGATCTGATCCTTTTGTCTGGGCTCATTACAATGTGGGGGAGGGGATTTCTCAATTAGAGAAATTAGTATCTCCTCTTCAGGGCTGGCATTGGATCTAGACCTGGAGGGAAGAAAACGTTCTCAAAGTTCCTTTAAGTGAACTGAATGGGTTCCATGAAGTGGGCCAAGGCAGGTGGGGACTTAGCAGGAACATCATGATGGATGACTTTTGGGGGGAAGGAGGTTTTAGCCAAGGCTAGATTGGAACTCAGGTCTGTTGGAGTCAATGGCTGAGTTGATGTGCAGAGAGACAAGGTGGGAGTCAGTACTCTGGGCATGGACCCTTGGGGCAGAGGAAAGAGGAAGGTGTTTGTCCTGCTGCTGGACCCCGGCGATTGAACCTCACTCCTTCTACGGAGAGGCGTTGCAGTTCAAGCCAGAGGAACTATTTCTCTGGGAATTCTTAGACTCTGGAACAAATTTCATGGCTTTGGGGCAGGTGATCAAGTATGACCTGGAGTTTCGGAGATGGCCAGAGGCAGCGCAGCCTGGGTGCTATGTTGGTGGTTGGGTGACTTCAGGAGGCTGGGACATAGCGCCCAGGGAAGGAAATTAAGGTCTTCATGTGGCCACGGGGTAGGAAATCAGGAAAGAGCAGGAGACCAGGAACAATCTCACTCAACAGCCTCCCTTTATAAAGTTAGAAACTAAAGCCCACAGGGTCGTGATCATAGCAGTGGCTGAAACTTAGGTAAGACCTAGGGTATGCCAAGTCCTGTCTGAGCACTGTATGAATCATAACCCACTTAATCCTGACAGCGACAATAGTACTATATTACCTCCACTTCACAGATGAGGAAACTGAGGCACAAAAAATTAAAGCATCTCTTGCCCAAAGCCAGCATTGGCACCCACAGACCTCAGCATTATTGAAGTGTCCCACTAGAGATAAATTCTGTTTTTCATTTTGGCAGTTAAATTTCAGGAAACATGATCCTTCCTTTGTTCTAGTCTTAATGAATTTTATTTAGCAAGAAACCCTTTCTTCAAACAAAATCGGATGCAGAAACCCAATATGGTGTGGATAGAGATAGAAGTAGCTTCTAACTAAAAAAAAAAAAATCAAAACAAAGATAAAATATTTCTTTACCTATCAGATTGGCAAACATGATGAAAGTTGATGATATCTAGTGCTGCTGAGGGTGTGGGAAAACCTGCACTCCCATGAGTGAGGTATTCGTGGGAGTGTATATTGCTGCAATATTTTTGGAGGGCGACTAGGCAATATCTGTGAAACATCAGCAGCCACATTCCCTCTGACCCAGCAATTCCACTTCTAGGAATTTACCCTATGGATAGACTTGCAATAGAATTCCAAGACACATGCACAGGGAAGTTCATCATAGCGTTGTCTATAATAGCAAAAAAGCTGGAAACACCTTGTAAATCCACACAGAGAGGAGTGATTAAAAACATAGTAACCCAGTGCACTCGAATTTTCTGCAGATGTTTATCAGAATGAAACAGATCTAAATGCACTGATATAAAAAGATGACCTTTAAATTAGGAAAGTGTGCCAATCTCAAATGCACAACTTGAGTAATTTTTCCATAAGTGTACACCTGTGTAACCACCACCAAGATCCAGATATGAAACATTTTCTATGGTTTCCAAGGGCTCTCTGTGCCCCTTTTCAGTCAATTACCTCCCCAAAGACAACCCCCTTCTGACTTTGGGGCTGCAGAGTAATTCTGCCTTTTCTTCAGTCTCATAGAAAAGGGATCATTCGGTGTGCATTCTCTTTTATCTGGCTTCTTTCACTTAGCACAATGCTTTTGAAATTCATCCGTGTCATTTGTCTATCAGCAGTTTGCTCCTTTTTATTGCTAAGTAATATTCCATTGTAGGATATAACACAATTGTCGTCCATTCATTTGTGGAACATTTGAGTTGTTTCTACTTTTGAATGAATATGAAAAAAGCTGATCTGAACATTCTTATATAAAAGTCTTTTTGAACAAATTGTGGCAGTGGGGAGGTATACATCTAACTTTAATAAAAACTGCCAAACAGTTTTCCAAAGTGGCTCAACTAATTTACAATTCCCACACCAGCAATATATGAGAGTTCCTTTTGCTCCTGGTCCTTTTCAACATCTAGTATTGTCAGGTTTTTTTTGTTTGTTTGTTTGTTTGTTTCATTTTTATTTTAGCCATTCTGGTGAGTGTGTTTTCCACTGTGATTTGAAAAATATTTTTAGTAAAATATCAATATGCAAAACAATGACTTATTATGACCTCTTTTAAGTAACATTACATGTTACATCATATATTTTAGCAATATACACACTTATATGAAGAAATTTTAAGAAGTCTGAAATAATAAATAAGAATGTTATTGTTCATGAAGAAAAATTGGAATTGGGGTAAAAAGAGTTTTTACTTTTCATTTACATGATGTTTAATTATCTAATAGTATCAGTCAAGTTTCAAATCAGGAAATGGAAATCATTCTAGGGTTTAATACAGGAAACAGGGTGCTTGCAAAATCTCTGGCAGTTTTGGGGA
>NW_007738365.1:0-1561 GCF_000696425.1 Galeopterus variegatus | reverse complement strand
TCAAAGTTGGCAGTGTTTCAGCTAGTATAATTTCCCGAAAATTTTTGTAGGTTTCCTATGAATCTTATTGAGATTCACTCTATTAGAGAGAAGCCATATCCACATAGTTCTTTTCTGTTTTAGGATTCTGTGAAGCAGCTGAGAGGGTATATATTGCATTGTTCTCAGGTCTTAACAAAAGATTTTACAGCTACAACCTCAGCTATATCTTTAGACTTTACTTTCTTGACTATACTTTGGATTTTATCTTTGCCNATCATTCTAGGGTTTAATACAGGAAACAGGGTGCTTGCAAAATCTCTGGCAGTTTTGGGGACGGGATTCTAGGGTGCTCTTCCAGTAAAGATTTCCATAACATGCAAAACTGACCCTGTATGGGGCTGCAAACTCTGAGGCTTCCAGTAGAACCACAAAGTCCAAGAGCACATGACTCCACCTGCTTCTCAACACTGAGGAAGCTGAAAAATGCACAGTGGAGTGCAACTGCAGTAAACCCCACCTCTCAATGTCACCTGCCTCATTTCCGCCTTCCAAATCCCACACAGGGGCATCCATTTAGCAGAATCTAATTCACATCCAGAACTCTAGCTGCAAAGGAGTCTGGAAAATATGATTTTTAGCCACACTCCACCCTACAGGCAGGAATTCTAGAAGGAGGAGAAGATGGAGGTTGAGCAAGCCCATCAGAACACCCAGCACACCAAACTTGTGCAATTATATTAAAAGCAGGTTCATCTGGGGCTGGATGTCAGCCATTTTTATTTTCTTCTTTACACTTTCATGGACAAAAACTATGCATATGTGTGTATATAATTGTTATTTTAAACAAAAAAAGCAGAGTTATTTTTGGTTGAATTGGAGGAGGAAGTGACCCCCACCTCTTCCCTTCCACAAGAAAGACCCAGAGGCATCTCTTTGGAAGCCACCGGGTTCAGAGTAGCAATTTGAAAACCTCAGTTCTACACTAATCTGATGATAAAAAGCCATCCTCTGTAGTGCCTAAAAATTCAGGTGCCAAACTCATTCAGCATTCTACTTGCATCCTTCTTCATGCCTGAGTCATGGCTGAAACACTGGCTCGGCTTATCTATGTATTTAGAATAACACAGGGAGGAAAATTAGTCAAGAAAGCTCCATCATAGGTACCTCCAATTTTTAAGGAAAATTTAAAGGAATTGTAAATCAGGCCCCTACATGATTGACAAACTTTTTCTCTAATTAGTCCTTTTCTTTTTCTCTCTGTGCTTCAGGTAGTTACAGGTTATCTATAATTGACTGATTTTGACATTCAGCCAAGCACATGATGCAAGTTCCTTGATCAGGACTCAGTTTTACCACTGACTGGCAATGGTTCTACATAGCTCCTGACTCTGTCCTCTGGGCTCTTGGTTCTACCCACTGAATTAGCCCTCCTTTTTAATAAAAGTAGCCCTGTTTTTGCAGCTGAGTAGTTTACTTGCTATAGAAGTCTTCATTTCATCTTGTACTGCTTTTATTCAATCAAAGTTGGCAGTGTTTCAGCTAGTATAATTTCCCGAAAATTTTTGTAGGTTTCCTATGA
>NW_007738364.1:0-44845 GCF_000696425.1 Galeopterus variegatus | reverse complement strand
AAAGAGGTTCTTCTGCTTCCTACATTTCTGAAATACTACACTACCTACTATCTACCTACCTATATCTATCTACCTACATCTACCTAGTATCTATCTACCTACACCTGTCTATCCACTATCTCTCTACCTACTCTCCACCTGTCTCTGTATGTATCTACACCCACACATTTGTATGTCTCACACACAGAGGCACACATGTGCTCCACACTTCTTTTGTGATCCACCGATTATTTCCAATAATTATTCTTTTAAAGTTAATGCATTTCCAGCTATCAACCTATACAGCCTCAGATAGGCTGGACCGTTCCAGTGTGGTCACAGCACGTTTGGCAAACAACTTCTTCATCACTGCGCTATTTCTGGATCTCCTTTCTTTGCACCCATCAATCTCACCCACACACTTTATCATTTAGACTTCACTGTGTGCTCTTTAATTCATAGCATTTTATTCCCCAGTGGACTTCTTTCATTAAACTTACTTCATTGTTGATACAGACTCTTCTCTCATATAGTTTTATGTTACTGCCTTAGATTTTGTTTTCCTTAGTAATTCTGCAACCTGCCTGGCTTAACTTCTAAAACGTTAAGGGACCATAACAGGTTCCCCAAAGTTAAGAATGGAAAGAATGATAAAAGGATATTCCCTTCTAGATTCCCCTCTCTTAATCCCTCAGATAAGCAATATTCCATACAAAACAGCAGTTTTCTTTAGTCTCTGGAAATGGTATCTATTTCTCCAGTTTCTGTTACGTTGTTCCAGCTTGTGAGTTGGAACTGTAACTATTAGAACAGCGATATCTTTACTGAAGTAAAGTCCTTGAAACTATTAAGCACATAGGTCGGTATTACCCTCTCCTGCATTGAGCCAATAAGAGATGCATGGCATGAGGTCATTTAGCACTTATGCTGTGCTGCATTTGTTTTCTGGAGATAAAGGAAAGAAAACAAACACATTTTTGAAACAGAACTAAACAAGAGGTAGATTGAAAAAGGTACTTAGCTACTTGAAGAGCTACAGTTCCATTGTTGGGGACAAAACAATGAGGATGGAGAAAACCGAAAGAGTTTCCCTTACTATCTTCAGGGAAGAAAAAAAATTGTATCAAAGAAAGAGGCTCTCATAAGAATGGATTATCAAAGAAACCAACCACAGCAAGCTGGACCATACTGTTCTGTCAAAGCCAAATCAACCTGTAAATGGCCAGAAAGATATTGACCAAGTAGAAGAGATATATAAACAAATAATAGGCATGAATAGAGTCAGAAGAGAGCCAGAAGAGGTCCAAAGTGGGAAAGATGCAGGTAAATGACAACAGTAACAATAATAAAATAACAATAAAGATTCAGATAAGTATTAATAGTAATAAAGGTCCAGAGCAATAACAATAGAACTCACCATAAATAGATAATACTTATACCACCATGTGCCAGCCATGGCTCTAAGTGCTTTCCATATGTGAACTTAACCCTCATACCAATGCTGAGAGGTAAGCACCATCATTATCCCTATGATGAGGAAACTGAGGCACAGAAAGGATGACTCGCCAAGTTCCCAGCAGCCGTACGTGGCAGTGATGCACCTACAGTGAGGCTCCTGTGTCTGAGCTTGCAAACATGCTGATGGGAACACTCAAGCTTGGCTGCACCAGAATCACCTGGAAGGCCTGTGGTTTGGGGTGGAGCCCAAGAATTGGCAAGTCTAACAAGTTCCCAGGTGATGCTATTCCTGCTGTTGCAGGAACACTGGCTGGGAACCACCAAACTGTGATATAGAGCCCTCCGCCTTTGATATGGGTCCTTTCTCCCTCCCTTCCCTTAGCATCTTAGAATAACACCATTGCACACGGGCACTGAGAACATCTGCTTATTCATCTCCAGGAACACCCAACTTCTACTGTTCTTACAGAGGAATACCAAATACCCAGTGTTCCAAAGCCATGATTTTTTTTTAAAGCAGGAATATATGGAGAATTTGATCAAAACTATAACAATTTAGTTACATTTATTATGTAAATGTTGTATCATGTAAATAGCATGTTATGAAATGTATAAATGTTATATATTATACAATTTATATTAGATATATAAATATTATGGTATATTGTTTGTATATTTACATTAAACATATAAATAAGTCTAGTAAAAATATTAGCTAAATCAAGTACAGAGAAATCTTTAATTCCCACAACAGACGTTCAACCTTCACTGTTGCTGGCCAACCCGTGTTTACATGACACTCCTTTTTTTTAAGTCTCAATAATGGAATCCTCTAGCTAACTGTTCTGTGGATGCTTTGTTAGGGAAAACAAATTCAGTTTAGGAATGGTTTTTTTACTCCTAATAAGTACAACACTCAGACCTAAAAACTTAGCACTCTGGTGAGCCAAATTCTGTCGGTTTTCAATTTGCCTGTCCCGGGTAAACTCCATCCTGTGTTCGGTGGTGAGACAAAGTAGATGCACCTGCAAAAAGTAGTTTGTCACTCTTGAAAAAAAGTGAAGAGGCAGCCACTCCCCAAAACTGGAGTTTCTCAACTAGGTCTTTCAAAGGGGATGGTGTGCATGGGTGAATGAAATCCAAATCAAATTGTAACTTTAAATGTAAAATTTAATTTAATTTTAAGTCATAAAATTAAAATGTGGGCAATTGGATTTTTAAGCTCTGACTAAACACAGCTTCCTGTTTATAAGAAAAGTTGCTTTAAAAGCTATCTTGCATGTCCAACATTTCCGGTTCAATTTCCGATATCAATTTTTCGATAATCTCTCTGTCTACATATCCAAAATACCCACATTAAATTTCACTTTATGGGCCGGTCCGGTGGCACACTGCTATAGTGCGCCGCTTGGGAAGTGCAGTGGCGCTCCCGCCGAGGGTTCGGATCCCACATACAGACCGGTTCCCGCTCACTGGCTGAGCGAGGTGCGGGAGCAACACCGAGGGTTGCGGTCCCGTGGCCGGTCCTGGTCCGGTATGGGCGCGACACTGAGGGTTGCAATCCGTTGCCGGTCACGAAAAAAGACAAAAAAAGGAATAAATAAATAAATAAATAAAAAATAAATTTCACTTTATGTATACACAGGTTTACATATTAAGTAGAAAAAAATGTTTGGCAGGAATCTATTTGGAGCTCACTGAACTCAGGTTTAACAATAATTGAAAATTAAGCCAGTGAGGCTCTGCTATTCTCCTTTGGACCCTGTGACTGCAGCCATGCAATGCTCGGGCACTGCTGGCTTTGGCCTTGCGCCATATTTCTTTCTGCTCTTCAAAGCATCACTTTAATGCTGGGTCTGACTGATCTGCATCCACTTCCTGGCTTTGTCAGTGCCAGCTGAGGACTCGGATGGCTTTGCTCAGGTAGTGTCAGAAAAGGACATGTTCATTGAAGTGGAACACGGTGGCCTGAGGTGACTCCCAGCAGATTCCAAAGGGCAATCTCTAGGTTCTTATCTCCTGAGGAAATTACACTTTCTTTCTGCAAACTCGCTTTTTCCCTCCGGCTACTGAGGACTGAAGACAGCTGGAAAGAATGACAGCTTCTTGGAGTTGTGGAATTGCTCATTCTCCTCCATGAGAATCATAAAGACTTTAGGAGAGTGTGAGTTGAGATTACAGCCCACCTGCAAGCCAGTTTTCTCTATCTCAACAACCTGTGTTTTGAAGATAGGAACTTAGAACCTTCTTGGTAGAGCTGTGGCCACATTTGGTTGTGGTTGGTTGTGTATGCTGCTCCCAGGTATTCTCTGCACCTCTCTGCTGGTTCCATCCAGAAAGGAGCCTTCCCTAGGCCTGTCCCTGTAGGGGGGATGTGTTTTCTACTCCCTGTGTCAGATGTGCCCATGTGACTTGCTTTGGCTGATGGAAGCTGAGCTGCAGTGACTCATGTCATGCCTGGGCAGAGGTGTCGGACACATGTACAGGTCTGCCATTGCTCTTGGGTGGGTCTCAGATTGAGTTCTTCCTTCTACTGAGTGGGAAGAAGGAGGACTTGGGGTCAAACTGCAGCTGAACCACAGTTGACTTGTAACACAAGTGAGAAAAAATTCATATTGCCATAAGCCACAGAGATCTTGGAGTTGTTTGTTACTGAGGCAAAATCTAGTGAAAACCTGACCATGGAAACAAACTTACTGCCTGTGTTTGTATTTGGGGATTATATGCCCAACCTAATGGGAACACGTTTAAAGGAAATATCTCTAATGTAAACTCCAAATGTTGGTCTATAACTAAACACTGAATAGAAAAAGAATCCGAACCTAACAAGATTCCAAATAGGAAGAAAGATATATTTTAGGGCCAGGGCAAAAGCTAGGGCCCATAGACCCTTCAAACCCATTGTACAGGCTGGGTCACCAGATCTCTCACATGTCTGTATGGGTCACCAAACCCCTCACATACAGATTCATGAGCTAGGTAATTGGGAAAGATCCTGGGAGCCATTGGCAGATGATATGAGCTCAGTCCTCAGCTTCCTCAGCAGCAGCAGCAGCAGCAGCAGCAGCTTACAGCAGCCTCCAGTAGCAGTGGTGGTGGCCTCCCAGAGGGTCCTGGGGGCTCTGGCAGCAACAGCTTGCAGCAACAGCCTTTCAGCAGCAGTAGTGGCCTCCCTGTGTACCCCCTGGGGGCATCCCAGGGGCAGGGGCACTGTGAATCAGAGCCACTCATCCTTTATACTCAAGTCCAATAACCCAGGAACACCTGAGTACACATGCACAATTACATTAGACAAGAACCAAGGAACACCTAGGCACACATGCATATTTACATCAAATGCTCGGCAAGACTCCAACCCCCTGAGGGATCCTGACCATTTATATTCACTTTCCCTACAATCAACCCCTTCAAGGTCCCTCACCACAATCTATGCAGTAGGAATCTTCCATGATGTTCCCTTAGAGAGGATAATTGATCCTTGCATCCATACAACACATTCCATCCCAATAGTCCCAAAGGTCTTTAGTTTGTTCCAGCACCAACGCAAAAGTCCAAAGTCCAAAGTCTCATCTGAGACGAAAGGCAAAACTCCTTTTAGCTGTGAACCTGTAAAAATCAAAAACAAATTTATTTACTTCCAAGATACAGTGGGACAGACATCAGGTACACATTCTCATTCCAAAAGGGAGGAATAGACCGGAAGAAAGAAAAACAGGCACCAAACAAATTCAAAACCCAACGGGGCAAACATTAAGCACACTGGGGCATCTGGGCCCCAAAGCATTGGGCAGCCTTGCTCATACAGCTCTGCCAGGAGCAGCCCATTGAGCTGCCCTGGTGCCTGTGGATTTTCCAGGCCATCATTGCACATTGCCAGCAGCCCCACAGTTCTGGGCTCCTGGTGGCAGTCCCACCATCCTGGCTCCACTAGACATTTCCCCAGTGGGGGTGTTCTGTGGGGACTCCAACCCCACTCTTCTGCTCCACATTGCTCCGTAGATGACCTCCTCAGAGGCTCCACCCCTGCAGCAGGTCTCTACCTAAGTCTTCTGGCTTTTTCATACATCTTCCAAAATCTGGGTGGAGGCTGCCACGCCTCCACTGCTCTCACGTTCTGCCAGCCTGCAGACTCGACATAACACGGCTGCCACCAAGGGTTTTCAGCCCTATGCTCTCCAAAGCTGCTGCACGAATCACACTTGGGTCCACCCAAGGCAGGACTGCTCCAGCCAGAGCAGCTAGACAGCAGGGAGCAGTTTCCCAAGGGCAGCTGCGCCACAGGTCTGCCCTCCAGAAAATCTGTTTTCTTAGGCCTCCGGTTCTGTGATGGGAAGGGCGCCCTTCCAAACTTCTGAAATGCCCTCAGGGCCTTTCTCCCATTGTCTTGGCTATTAGCATCTAGCTGCCCCATTACTGGCTCCTGAATTACTTGAATCAGCTTGGCTTACACCCGCCATTCGTGCACAGTCTCGGGCAGTTCTCCAGCATTCGTCCACACAGTTCAAACAGCTGCATTCACCCACCCCATCAAGGAGTGGTTGTCCTGCACTTGTGCATATTTGCAACTATCCTGTAACTGCTGCTGCATGGTAACAGAGACTAACTTTTCCACCTTTTCACCAGGTGAAAACATACTTGAAATTCTGCAGGGGCACCCATCCTCAGGTCATCTGCCCATGTGCATGTGACACTCTTTTCTTGGGTTTATATGGCACCTGTTGAGCCATTGGGTGTATGTGGCATCCTGAGAGCCTTCTCAGGTTTAAGTGGCACCCGATGAGCCATCTGCCTTCGGACAAATGCGACATGTGTTTACTACATCGTCTCCAGAGCACATTACACCATCCACCCCTAGGTCCCATAGCTGCAGCAGCCAGGGGCTCTCCCTGTTTCTGCTGCTTTACTGTTTCCCCAAGCCAACCAATTCGACCTGGGTAGATGAGACATAGGTTGGGAATTGGGTCACCTGGGGGTTGCCTACTTGTCTGCCGGTCCCGTAGGCTGCTTATACTTCACTTTCTGGTGCACAACAGTTCGTGCCAGGGGATGCACAGTCTCCCCCAACTCACCATTGGGTTCATCATTGTCCCCGGTGTTGGAAGCAGTAGCCACCTGTTTCTGGACTTCAGCCTCCAGGGCATGTACTCACGTTTCCAACCTGTCTGCTTTCTGCTACAAATCTCGAAGCCATGCTGCTTCATGGGGTTTCTGGTCCATGTTGACTCACAGTACAGCAAGCAACAGCCAGACCCCAGCCAACAGGAAAGCAGCCACCAAGCACCACATACCCAAGGGTAGCCACATTTCCTCCCCCTCCCAAGGGACTAATGGCTCCTTTACTTGCTTGGCATCCTGCCCAAGATGCTAATAGCTGTGCTCTTTTACTGCCCAGAATCCTGCTGACGACTATGTCAACTGTAGGGCTAAAGCTAGCGCAATTGTCGGAATCCTGCCGACAAAGCCTGACGGGGCTGGAGCCAAATCTAGGGCCCACAGACCCTTCAAACCTGTTGTACAGACTGGGTCACAGACCCCTCACATGACAGTCTGGGCCACCAGACCCCTCATGTGTCCAGCTGGGTCACCAGACCCTTCACATATAGGTCCAAGAGCTAGATAATTGGGAAAGATCCCAGGAGCCATTGGCAGATGACACGAACTCAGTCCTCAGCCTCCTCAGCAGCCACAGCAGCAGCAGCAGTAGTGGCCTCCCAGAGGGTCCTGGGGGCCCTGGCAGCAACAGCTTGCATCAACAGCTTCCAGAAGCAGTAGTGGCCTCCCTGTGACCCCCCTCCCCAGGGGTATCCCAGGGGTAGGGGGTGCTATGGGTCAGAGTCACTCGTCCTTTATACTCAAGTCCAATAACCCAGGACACCTGGGTACACATATGCAATTATGTTAGACAATAACCAAGGAACACCTGGGTACACGTACATATTTACATCAAATACTCGACAAGACTCCAAATCCCCAATGGACACTGACCATTTATCTTCACTTTCCCTACAAAAGATTTGCCTGATTTCTAAGGACAAAAAGAGATGATTAACTCTTCTCATTAAATTACTTCTAAGTCAGGGCCGGCCAGGTGGCGCACTGCTACAGTGTGCCGCTTGGGAGCGAGGCGGCGCTCCCGCCGAGGGTTCGGATCCCACATACAGACCAGTTCCCGCTCACTGGGTGAGCGAGGTATGGGCGCGACACTGAGGGTTGCGATCCGTTGCCGGACACGAAAAAAGACAAAAAGGAAAAAAAAAAAAAATTACTTCTAAGTCAGGCTGGCCAGTTAGCTCTGTTGGTTAGAACACTATGTTATAACACCAAGTCAAGGGTTCGGATTCCCGTACTGGCGAGCCACCAAAAAAAAAAAAAAAAATTACTTCTAAGTCAACAATTAAATTTATCATGACAAGATAGCTTTTCAGGAAAAGTTATAAAAGCATCATATCTTATCATTCTAATACTTTGTGGAGCAAGAAGACCCTGGTTTAAAGATCTGGTGGCCTCATGATCTGCAAACAAATGGACATACTGGGCTATTCTGGGAGCCATTATTGTTATATCATTGATAGCTTTCATTTGGGAAAGGGAAACTTAAAAAGGACTGTTTAAAGCAATCACAGATATTATTTTATGGAATCTTTCTCCTTACCTTACAAAGAAAGTACTTTATGTTTCCAAGTGAGGAATCTATGCTTAGAGAGATTAAATAATTTATACATGCTCATGAACTTAATAAATGGAGAACCTCGTTAGCAAAACAGATCTGTCTGCCTCCACAGCTGCACTGCTATCTAACCATGTCATCAAAATGAACTCACGAAGGATGTCTCCTCTCGTGGCACAGAGTGAGGACGTGTGAAGTAAGTTCCTGCTCACTGCATATCAGCATCCACTACAGAATAAGGAGCTATAACTGATCTGTTGCTCATCCTGTGCCAGGCCTTATAACAGGTGCTATATATTAATTTAATTCTCTTCTGGATTCTGTAAGGTACTATTATTCCTGCATTCCATGTAAGGAAACTGCGATACAGCACAAGCTCTGTTCGAATCTATAGTCCGTGTGTCCGATCCTCTAACACGAGTTTTCTAACTCCAGTGCACATCAGGATCACCCAAGGGTCTGGGCCCCACCCCAGGGTGTCTGATCAGCAGGTCTGGGGTGGAGCCAGAGGGGCTGCAGTTCTAATAAGTTCCCAGGTGCTTCTGTGGCTGCTAATCCTGAGACCACCCTTTGAGAGCCATGACCCACTCTTCACCACTTAATATTTTACACAGACTACAGAGAAAATGAACAACTACATAAATTATGGTGTCCAAAATTTAGTCTCATTACTTAACAAAGCAATGGGCCTCTGGTATGAGAAGGAAGAAAAAGTCAACGAGGTTAAATACATAAATATAGTTACTACCAGGTGGAGTTTTCAGTTAGTCAGGAAAAGTTTAGGTGATTGTCTTTGGGAAAACTTGGGAATTTCTGGAAAAAAGAAAACAGTTGAGAATTGATCCCACGTTTTTTCCGTGGATGACGGGGACCATCCTAGAGTAGCTTTCAGCATTGCATTGGCTGAGAACATTGGAGGAATGGGGGAAGAGCCTAGATTCTAGGCTGGGTGGGTGAAGGCTGGAGGTCCTCAGGGATTCTATTGCTCAGTGTACGTTACAGGCATCCCACAAATAAAGGGATTTGTGGTCAAATAATTTAGGGAAACTTTCCTAAGCCCCCATCACACCACTGTCCCAACCCTTTGGAGATTCACACTGCATATTTTTATTTCACAGGTACTGAGAAGTCCTACAGTTAAGAAACCTGCTTAACTACACATACATAACTGTCCTTTATCTGGTGTTTGGGAACACCTTGAGATATGCCAAACTGATCTAAGCTCTACACTTTATATCTGCGGAGAAAGAGGATCAAAAAGTTAATGATCTGTTCAAGGTTACTGAGCCAGTAACGGGGGTTAGGGCTGGACACCAGCTTTGGTGATTCCTAGTCCATTTTACGGGCAGATATCTTTTTTTGTTGTCATGAAATATCTTCAGATGAGCTGTCTATCTCACTGGATACCGAAGACATGGGAGCTTAGAATAGTGTGACCCCCCCCCCCATACCTAACTGCAGATTCAGCATCACCTGGAAGTGTTATTAGAAATGCAGATTCTCAGTTTGCACACCTGAGCTACTGAGCCAGAATTTCTGAGAGTGCTTCTCAAGAGCCTGTGTCTTAAAAGCCCTCAGTTGCCCAAAGGATCATGTGGCTAGAGTTTGCCAGTGACGGTTTGGTCAACTGGAGAAATCTTTCTTTTGCCCTATTACACACTGGAAAAGCAACAATTATTCCTTCAAAGAAAAACCCCACATTTTGCATTGCATGTGAGTATCTAAGGATCCAATTTGCCTCTGTGGTCAAATATTTAGCCTTTTCCCCCATGTTTCCATTCCATTATTATTGTTTCAAATTCCATAAGTTCTAAAAAATTCTTTTTCATGTCTAAATGCGGTTTGCATAGTTATACTCTTTACTCTGCAATGCAGATTCTTTTTAATTTTTTTTCATTCCATAGAACATCAACTTCACTCGGCAAAGACAAGTTTAAACAGATACTGGGTTCAACAGGAGACTCATTTGCCATTTTTCCATGGCAAGGAATCTGAGCACTGGAATAAGTCAGAGGTATCATTTGATGAATGTTTTGGCAAAGACAGTTTAATTTCAGATTCTTTATTTGTGAGAGAGTTGGCTAACCCAAATAAAACATTATACATCTGTCTGTTGTTACGAGTGACCAACTTCAGCTGAACATTATTACTTAATAACAGCTAACTTTCCTATAGAGTAAGAATGTGTAGCAGCTGAGAGCAAATGGAAATTTCCTTTGGTTTACCACCCTAGATCTCTCCATGCTCCAACATGTGAAGAACTTGGGTAATAAGCATATTCTCCCCTCTAATCACGGCATGGCTTGGACATGCATTGCTGTGAGAGGACCAGTATGACAGGAACATTTATGTCTGGGGGGCTGCAAGGTGAGTTGTATTGTATTAACCTCCCCAAGGCACCACCCCAAATTTTCTCTTCAGGGGAGAGAGTTCTTCAACTAGCTCGTACAGTCTCACTTACTGTTCTTGTCTGGCTAAGTTCACATGTAACACAGAGAGGAAGATGGCTCGAAACAGTACAATTTGGTTCGGAAAAAGGGAACGTGGTGCCTTTGGCTTTGCCTGACTGTAACCTGGAATAAGAAGGGAAGGCATCTGTTTTTGCGGACAGTGCTTGTAGAGAAGTTGCTTGAGACTGGACCATGGCAATTTTACGATGCACTATTATAAAATTTGCAACATTCCATATTGGTTTGTCTCTAAATAAATCCCTCTGTCACTAAGATGTTGAGTCTACCACCATTTACCGTTCACATTTATCTTTCTTTGCCTCGCATTTATCATAGATTTTTACTATGATGAAGGCATAGAAACATAGAAAGCACATTATAAATATAGATACTGATTTCAGGCTGGCTTGTTCTTCTGGATTTATGCTATTTTTTTCTTTTTTACAATAATTTTAGAATTATTGATTTCTATAAATTGATGATTAATGGACTTTGGTGTGATTCACTGGATTAAGAGAGTGGCATTCTTTTCCTTGAATTTCATATTTATTGTGATTACGATTGGAATTTAATCCCAAAGGAAGTTACAACTTTTGCTTGATTTGGAACCAAGTTATTTAACAACAGGACGAGAGTCAAAAAAGTTTTGCAATCCAGTCTTGCTGTCAGTCTAAACTTTGACCACATTTCTATGACATAGAAACTGAACCTCACAGGACCTCAGGGGAGCATGGTTAATACCAACATTCTTGGGTTGTGTTCAATTTACTTTAAGGACTGGTAATATTTCTGAGTTGTTTGCTTGTACCTCAGTGAAAAACATAGACGCTTGTGATCTTTGAGTGATCATAAGAAATTTTCAAACTTCAGAATACCTTCATGTTCAATCAAAATCTGAGACCTTTGGCAGTTAACTAATCTCCATCAGTAAACCGTGTAAGGAAACACATTCTGACCATCTGTAGTTAATTAGCTGGAAGATTATTTGCCCAATTTTGGCGTGTTTAGAGTTGCCAGGTAAAATATGAGCGTACTTCAAAAATAAGTAAAATGCCCAGTTAAATTTAAATTGCAGATGGACAGCAAATAATTTTTAGTATAAGTATATACCATGCTGTATTTAATATATGCTTATACTAAAATTATTCCTTGTTTATCTGAAATTCAGAGATATATAAGTACTATGTATATTTATATATCTGTATATGATGGTACTTCAAAAAGTTCATAGAGAAATTGAATTAAAAGAGAATACAAATTTTTCCATGAACTTTTTGAAGACCCCTCATATACTATATGTAGATATATATATAGTACAGGGTAGTTCTATATTTTTATTTGCTACATCTGGCATCCATAGGGAAGAGCAAGTTTATGCTCAAGGGTAGCTCAGAAAGCCAAAATCTTAAAGACAAGGTTTAATGTACAGACAGCATTCTTAGAAGAAAAGCAATCCAGATTTTTCCAGTACTAGGAACTCTGAAAACAAATCTCACTGTTGTGGGACAGGGTGTGGCTTTTCATGCATGGTATCAGAAAGTCTGGTAAGCTAGTCTCATTTTCAACATTTTAGCTGAACTGTTCTTAACCATTTTGTGATATGGTCCTTTTTGGTGGACTAGTGAGACATATGACTGTTGTCTCAGAATAAAGTGTTTAAATAGATAAAAATAAAATAATTAAGATTAGAAGACACCAATAATATTAAAATGCACTCATTACAATATTGAAAAATAAAAATAAAACAAAATTGTGCTCCTTTTCCAAACATTAAGTATTTCCAAGCATTTTGAAGTTATGGTGAGTGGAAATGTTGCTTCAAGATCTCTGAAATGACTAAAGAGTGCTGTTGAAATATCTTCAATTTCTACTATGACAAAGTGACAGTTGCAGCTAGTACAACTGTGGTTTGTTGCACAAGCTCATAGAGGTTATTGAAAATTAACTGTTCCTTATTTGCCCCCATCCATGGTCATGGGCCTTACCAAGTTCTACCCGTAATCTCAGTTTAAACCCAGCTATGGATGAGGTTTCTGAATGCAGTAATTCTGGTAATGTTACAGAAACCAGGGCAACCTACCAAATCCTTGATTGATTTTCCCCATAGACTCTCTCTCAACATTAACAGCCATCTCAGATACTGTTCCTTTTATATAAGCAGCCTGGATACTGAACAATTAGAATCACAGTTAATTCCCTCTCCAATAGGACATTATTGCATGCACTAATTCCAGGAGTGAACATTATGTTGATGCTCACGTGATTGGAACAGCAATCCCAGTGAGAAGACATTCGTCATCCTCTACTCTAGAAGTAATGGTACAGTTTCTTCTTACCAAAGGAGGAAATAATAGAAAACAGCACAGATACATACGTAATTCTTGGTCTTCATAGCCTTACTCTAGCATTTCTCAGAATTATGCAGCTGGACTTTTACAGTTAATATACTACTCAGTCACATGCAACTTTTTATCACCAGGGTTTCATCATAACTATTACCAGGAAAAAGAAAGCTTACTCATCTACAGAGTGCTAATTCAGACATTACTCCCAGCATAAACCCTCCAGTGGCTCCCACTGCTGACAAGACACATTCCGAACACCTTTGAAAAGCAAAAAGACTCTTCTCAGCCCTGGCTTTCACTCTGTCTTAGCTTTGTTCCCTTCAGGATAGAGCCCAATGGGCACTTGCCCTCTGGAATGACAGATGCCCTCATGGCTGCATGTCTGGAAGCATGCAGTTCCTTCTGGAAAGTTCTCCATTCTCTCCCTTCTTGGTTAACTCCCACCTGTCCTCACAAATTCTGGTTGAATATTACCTCCTATGTACTTAAAAAAATAAACAAACATTTCTTCAGAGGCAGCGTAGTGTAAAGATTAAGGGTGCCAGATCCTGTTTCTGTTAATAGCAGCTGTGTGGCTTTGGACAACTTTCTTAACCCTTGAGACTTGTTTCCTCTTCTGCAGAATGGTGACAAGAATGATCCCTATGCCTCACAGGGTTGTATGCAGTTAAAATATATCAAGCACCAAAAAATTCTGCCTGCTCATACTAATTATTATGAGTTAGCCATCATCATTATATGTTTACAGTAAATGAAACACACAAAATACAACTTACAAAAACAAATCACATTTACCTCTGACAAACAGCAGAGGGTTAATATTCTTATTACATTAAGTTCTCATAAAACAACAGGAACCTTCATCCCCTAAATGGGCAACTTTTATAAATACAGAATTCGAAAAACATTAAAAAGGTGAATAGACATTTCAACACTTCAACATCCATTCATTCATTCATGTGCCAGGAATTCATTGAGCACCAACTATGTGCTAGGCACCGTGCAGGATGCTGAGGGTCCAACAGTGAATAAGACTAACTCGGTCCTTGTTCTCATGTAGTTCACAGTAGACCAGGGAAGAGAGGCATTCAATAAATCATTAGACAAGCAATTTAAAGACATTTGTGGGCAGAACTAGGGAGAAAGTCAAGGATGGATGACAGACTAGAACCTGGGGCATATAACATGTCCTAGTCTGAGGTTCCCGGAAGGTGTCCCTGCAGAGGTGGCGTTAAAGTGCAGATGCGAAGAAGAAGCACGTAGGCAGGTAAGGAGGCAGGCGGAGAGAGAGGTGAGTGTTGGGGACAGAAGGACACATGGCATTTGCACAGGCTCAAGGTGGCATGGAGGTTGGCGCCTTCCAGGAAGTGGGGAGAGGGGACAGGTAGGAGCAGAGGGCAGAGCCACACCACACAGTACTTTGAGGGCTCCTTGAGGACAGCTGCCTTCCTTCTAGGAGCATGCGGAGCACCTCAGGGTTTTATTCAAGGAAGAGACAGGATGGGACTTGCTTTTTAAAGCAACCATTTTTGACGCCACATAGAGGATGGGTTGGAAGGTGAGTCTAGATGAGGAGAGTCTGTTTAACTGGCGCTTTTAGTAATCCACACTGACATTCCTGGTGCAGTCAAGGGTGGCACTGCTAGATTGAGAGCTACTGGGAGCTTCGAGCTACACGTTCCAGATCATCAGCAGGCATCTCTACTGGGTGGATGCTGCGGTGGGGTGGTGAGGGAGGTCTTCGAGATGACTCCTGGATTCCTGGCATAGAAACAAGGAGGGTCAGGGTGGTCCAGAGGACATTGGCTCTTCCTCTGTAATTTTATATCATGCACATGTTATTGGACACCCAGGTTGTCTGAATGTTTCAATATTATTACAGCGTAGACCTCACTCTTGTACATGATCCTGATGCAGAAGGAGGACCCTGCCTTATGGGTAAGATCCTGGGCACAGTTTTGAGGGTGTACACTGGCAGCTGTGTGGGAGACACCTGCACAGAGATGAGAACCGGGGTCTAAGCGATGGGCCTGAGGGTCAATAGAGAGAGCTGGGTGGAGGGACGCCTTTAGTGCATAAGTCTACAAAGGGAATTTGAACCACAAAAGTAGGTGAGTTTCCCCTGGACAGTGGCATGTGGGAGAAGCAACCCCAGATGGAGCTTAAGGCAGTCTCGGCGCCAGGCAGAGGAGGAGGCACCACCAGTCCAAGAAACACAAAAGCACCGGGGACCCACTTTTCACATATCAAATTACTAGATTTTAAAAGACATATCGACGTTCCATGTTGATAAGTATGCAGAAATGAACAGCTTCATACAGGGCATCTGACAGAGGAATTTGGTGTAGCTTTTTGATTTGGGTGTCAATTTGACAATGCATACCCAGAGTTTTAAATTATTTATTGACCCAGTAAATCTACTTCCAAGAATTAATAAGGAATGTGCCACAGGGTTGTATACAAGAGTGTTCTCTACATTAGTCATAACCTTACAACATTCGAAGCAACCTGCATCACCAACAATATGGCAATCGTTTTAAATTTATAAGATATTTATATACTGAAATACCATTTGGTCTTTAAAAGTCATGGCAAAATGCCAAATGAGTTTTTAAAAATGCAACTGATAGGGCTGGATACATAGTGTAATCCCTCTCTGTTTCTCTCTCTAGGTAAGTTTACAATGAAATGCCTCTAAAATCTTAACAGAAGTTATCTCTTCAAAGGAAAACAAAATTAGACAGACTTTTCAACCAGACTTTCCATTTTTATGCAGTTAATCTGAAAATTCAATTTCCCTAGCACAGACCATTCCCAAGCATTCCAGATTTTACTGTAAATGAGAAATACTGAGTTCTCACTGAGAAACTTTCCACACACAGCCATGGCCAAACATTATGAAATCATTTACTCTCAGAGAGGTTTTGATTATACAAATCCAAGAATCTAGTTTTCAGTAAGTGCTCAGGACTATTATTTTATGTCAACTTAATGCTTCATTTCATTGACTGTGTTAGAAGGTTTTGCACCTCACCTAAGGCAGATGCTGGTAAAGCTGATTTCCTGCCCAATGCCTTTGCTTGGCCAGGTTCCTTCACTCTCTATTTCTTCTCTGCCCTGTGCCTGGAAAACTCCTACTCATCCCTCAAGGCCCAGCTCACTATCACCTCCTCCAGCTTCTGGGCAGAGTCGTCTTGCTCCTCTTGTCTGCTGTTTGTGTGTTGTTTGCACCTCATGAGAACACTTACTGTACTGCTGTAATGATCTGTTTGGAGCTTGTCTTTCACCCTAGTCCAGGCTCTGGAGGAATGGGTATTTAATTCATCTTTAAATTCCTAATGCTAAACACAAAGCCTGGCAGGTGGTAGAGACTTTAATGTTTGAAGGAGACACTCACTAGGTGGGCAGAGATGCCATTCAAGTGAACTCAGAGCCATCCACTTTTAGTAACAAATGGAGCTTATTTAAAGATATTACACACAGGGGTACCTCAAAAATTTCCTGGAAAAATGAAATTAAGAGAATATGAATCTTTCCGTGAACTTTTTGAAGACCCTTCAAATGCAATGTCCTAGGTCAGAGAAGAAACCAGTCTACAGCTAGGCATCTTGGGGGGATGGGATACTTCACTGATTTCCATGATCATACTAGAAAAAGATTTAGACTTTCTATTTTGTTTTATAGCACAAAGATTATCATAAAATATCCTACCTTGAAGAGAATCTTAGTTATATGTCTCTCAAATTGACAAAAACCATAAAAACCATGGGAATAAATATATTCAGTTTAGCCCAACAAATTACTTTCTGTGTGTGTTTCACGTTCCATGAGGCCTTATGGAGAGTCCATCATATGCAAAGCATTCTGAGACTCCATTAGCTCTGTAGCTGTGTCCTTACACCAGATGTCTCCTATGTGGGGCACACAAGTAATCCACACAGGTACCATAATAAAATAATAGAATTATTCAAATTTAGCTTCTACTTCATCCTTTTAAATGTTTGTATTTTTATGCATATTTTAAAATGTATATAATATATTACTACAGGACAAAAAAATTGATATTTTTTGCATGGATGTCCCAAACTATTCTGTGTGGTGGGGAAGAGGGTGATTGGTCTATTGCTTTAGAACAATGCTTATTAAACTTTAACATGCATACAGATACTCTGGGAATCATTTAAAATGCTAATTCTTATTCAGAAGGTCTGGGCTGAGGTCTGAGAGTTTGCATTTCTAACAAGCTCTCTGCCAGGTGCTGCTGAGGCTGGAGGTCCAAAGCTTGCACCAGGAATAGCAATGAGCCTTTTGCACCCACAGCTCCTCATGTGGACTACACAACACACAACACAGAAAATGGGTTGAGTGCCTGTGTTCTCATTTCTCCTGTGGACGGTCATAACTGGCATCACTCCAGGCACACACAAGAGAAGGTAATTCATTCCATGTATGGATGGCCTGGGAACTTAATGACGCTAACTTCTCTCACACAACTCTGTTGGGAAAGGGTTCTCTGACATATGGCTTTCCTATGGGAGAAAGTTAAAGTTCACTAGCTGACTTCATTTATTAAAAAAAAAAAAAAAAACCAAAAAAACCCCACAACACTGGTTATAAATTACCATACAGTATTACAAAATGATCCAATAGTCAGCAATTCTTTTCTAGTGTTTGGCTTATATCTGGAAACTTCCTTTATGGGAAACATAGCTGGAAACCAAGGTCTTGACCACTCCTGGTCATCAAAGATACTGTGATGCTGACATTAGGTGAAAGAGTGCCAAGCCAGGAGCCTCTTCCATTCTGACTAACAACAGCTACCTCCACATACCCTCCCCCTGATGGGACCCTGGTGTTGAGAATGGGTGGGTTACAAATGCTCTTTGTCCAAAGGAAGAGAGGAAAAATAACACATGCGTGCACGCGTGCGCACCCACCCACCCACCCACCCACACCCACACCCACACACACACACACATTATTGACTGAATAATATAAATCTCTTAATTCACAAGGTGTACCCAAAAATGTGCTCTGTGCCCTGTTACAACTTTCAAAAGGTCACTTTGGTCTAATTTGAACTATATACCTCAGCTTAATTTCTGATCCACTTTGCACTATTCACTAGTGGTTGCAGATAAGTTTTCAGAGACCTGCATCTTCTCTACTGTGTAACTAGTGTTAATGCAAAGTGATACGTGGTTGCGTTAGATGCTTCCTCTGAAACTATGTCCACCATCTTCAGAACATAATGCAGCCCTCTAGGACTCAGCCCTCCAACCACCTCGACATTTGAGAGTCTATACTAAAGACTGGTTAAAGACAATAAGGAAGGATGAAGACTATTAAATCGGCCACATGAAGTGGGTTGGCCCTTGAATTAAAAGTAGTTGGCCAATTTCTAATGTCCTTCCTTGGATCTGTCTTCAGCCCTATTTTCAGCCAAGAGATCCAACTTCAGGAGTGAAATTGGGAATAGGATGCTGGTTGAAAGATCTGGCAATGCCCTCATGTTTGTTCTGTGTGTCATCTCGTATTTCCTCTTCATCATTGCAAATAAAATCTGTAACGTGAAAAGGTCAAAATGCTTGTCTTTTGTATAAAGGGAATGTCTCTCACCATAAAGCGAAGCTTTGGGCAGCAGAATCAATGAGTGTGGAGGTTTATGTAGAGAAAAAAAATGATGCTTTGTCTCGGTTTCCTCGATAGCTGGGTGATGACTTTTCAACAGAGGGAAGATGTCCTCTGCTCATCACTTCACTTGGCCACATCAGCCGGTGGACACACTTCATTCCTCATCTTACTTGACATTTACATAGCATTTCAGACTGTTGCTACCATCTTCTCCCAATTTCCCACCTGTTTTTTCTGGTTCCTTTTCAGTTCCATTTGTAGGTTCCTCCATTTCTGCCAATCCCTTAAGCATTTTTCCCCAAGGCACCATACCCCAAACCATTTTCTTTTCATTAAACACACACTCCTGCAACCACTCCCACAGCTTCAGATGCCACCTTACCATTCATGAGGCCTAGACTGGTGGGCTCATCCCAGGTCTCTCTTGTCAATGCCAGAGCAACAGTCAGCTGTCTATTATTTCCCCACTGGATTGCTCAGTGGCACCCCACATTACACCCAGCCTATCTTCATTATTGCCCAGGTCAGCTCCCTTCCTTCCCAATGGCACTGCCTTGGTTTAGATCCATGTTCTCTCTTCAGTGACTGCAGCAGCCATATAACTGAGGTCCAAGTCGCCAGTCATCCTCTCTCTAAAGGATTCTCCATCATGCAGCCTCAGTGACCTCTCTAAAGCACTCTGCTGCCCAGCTCAGTGGCCTCCATTGTTACAGACCAAAGCCTCAGCCCCTGAACTTAGGAACGTGGTATGCGAGACCCTTCAGGAGCCAACTCCACCTGCCTTGGCCTTGGTACCAGCCATTCTTCATTCAGCCTGGTATCTGCTCATGCAATGCTGAATGACTCACAGTTGCCCACATGGGTTGGTCCTCTAGTGATTGAGTCCGTGTCTTTTAACATGCCATGCCATCTGCTGGAAAGCTGCCTCCTTTCTCTGCCTGCCTTCTCATACCTGTCTTTGAGACAGTGCCCGCTCCAGGTAGATGCTTGCCCCACCTGTCCCCATGGATTCGGTGCTTTTCCCACATGCTCCCCTGTGCTTCTGTCTCCCAGAGTATTTACCTTGGTGTAGTAGAATTGATTTGTTTACTTGTGTGTATGTAATCATAATAATTATCAAATTAACAACTGCTGTTAGTTGAGAATGTACATGTGACCAGCACTGTGTCGGCAGTTCGTACAGTTGTAAATCAAGATGGAGGCTCAGATAACAGTAACCTGAGGTCACACTAGTCAGCAGTGGCTACGGTATTTAGATCCTGGCCTGTCTAACTCAAAAGCCAGCTCTTGCTCCATCGTACCATTTCTTATTACTGGAATGTAAGCTACCATATCTTACATGGTATATGCCAATGCCGAGGTTCTAGCAGGGGCTTAATGTTTGTTGAATGCATGCTTGCATAAATGAATAAATGAGTAAACAGAAACAAAGGGAACTTAGAATTTTCCACTTGTGGAAAAGCAGCCTGGGTCTCAAAAAGAATGCTCCTTCACACTGGTTGTAGCGATAAGGTAAATGGAGGAAAGGTCAGTCTGTCTTAGTCCCCTACAGCACACACAACTGTTTACTGATGGAGGGCATATCAGATATCAAAGTGAGTGTTCCCTGGTAGTGCACTGTGCTGGGTCACCAAGGGCTGTGTCACCAGCCCTCACTCTGAACCTGCTCCTATTCCTGCGTTACTTATTTCTATGAGTGGCCTCCACGGTCACCCAAGCCAGATCCTACAGCCCGCCTCCTGGTCCCTTTTCCTTCATGCACAGCCACATGTCTTCAGTTTTATCTCCTGAACAATTCTCATTTCCATCCCCTGCTCATCTCCCGTTTCATGGCGACCCTGGTGAAGATTCACATGGCTTCTCTTCCAAACCACTGCAGCACGGTGCTCGGCGCTCCCCAACCTCCTCTTGACTCCTCTCCATTCTGTCTTCCCTCTAAAGTCAATCTCTCTAAAATGCAAAGAACCTGTCCATGTCAGTGCCCTGAGTCCACCCTAATTATTCCTCATTTCTTACATCATAAAGTCTAACCTGCTTACCTGATGTCCAAGGCCTTCTGGGATCCAGCCCCAGGCTGCCATTTTGGCCACATCTCACTCTGGCCTCTGAGCTGCTTTCACTTCCCCACGTACCCACCCCAGGCACACTCTCCCCCTTCCACCTACCTTCGCTCCCACTGCATCCCTGCCTGGAAAGCCCAGCCTAGTACTGGATCCCTCCAGATGCCCCGGCTACCTCCTCCCACTGTGGGTTGTTTTAAGAGCCATTCCTCTTCTTTACCATGAGAAATGATAATATCACTAGCCTTACCACACATTATCATGATTCCCTGTCACGTATCTGTCTCCCCTACTGGACAGTGAGCTCTTTGAGGGTGGGGGTTCGGCCATGTTCATGTTCGCACCCTCAGTGGCACAGCCCCTGGCATGCGGTAGATGCTCCAAACATGTTTTAATGGCTCATGAGTCTATAAATGAGTCAACAGATGACTAAATAAATGAATTAATAATTAATCCATAAACTAAAAATGAAGGTCAAAAACATGGCCCAAAACAGGTGAGTGGTTTCTATGTATTTGTCATGACATGTGAAGTTTTCTAAGTGGCTTTTTTGAAGTGGTTTACACTTACACATTGTTCTGTCTCTGTGGGAAATGAGTTTCCAGAATGTTGAAATCTCTGGGTTAAGAAGCACTTTCTTTTTTCTATCTGACTCAGACACACTTGGAAGTTGAACTGGCCCTTTCCGCTCACTCGATGGATGACTCTTAAGCTGTGACTCACCACTATCCTCAAACAGTACGTGGAAGCTCTTCTCCCCACGAAGGGTTTACTTGTGAGGTTATGATTAATCACACCTGCACTTACTTGAAGGATTAGAGGTTCCTACTGGAGAACGCACTTACCTTTGCAGGCACACTGGCTCGTCATCTGTTAAATTCACCTCCACCCTTCTCCCCACCAAACACACACATGCCACGTCAGCATGGAAATTACTGCAGGGTTCTATGTGTCCACATTCATTTCATGGCCATTTTGCAGCTTTGTCAGCAACATCTTTAAGAGGCCCAAGGATTTAACTTGAGAATCATGGCAAGGTCAAGAGGGAAGGAGGGTAGGCTCATGGATCTGCTGGGTGGGAGGCTGTTTCTCCTGATCCCACTCACTTCTTCCCAGGAGTCATCAATCATATGATCTCTAGGAAAGGCTTATTAAAATCAAAGGGGCTAAGTGTTCCTTAAGACAAACCTTTATCACCTTCTAGGTCATGAGAAATAGGACCCAGTTTCTAGTATGCTATTCCTATTATCATTTAACTATGGAATGAATGGTCAAGGGAAATTGTAAAACTCGCACCTCATTTGGGAGTGAAAATTATGACATGGGCTTTTGAATTCCAGTGGGACCCCCTCACCCCCACCCTGAGCACTGAACTATGGTGTTATTTTCTTAGAGCTGCCGTGATTTCCCAGTGACTCCTAATCATCAGCATATTATTCATTTACTCAGCAAACAGTGCTACTGTCATCTTTGAAATGTGTGAAAGGTAAGTGAGGCATGTTCCCAGTCCTCAAAAGAATGCCATCTGCTAGAAGAGATGACAGGTCTATAAACTGTTTTTCTGCCAAGCAGCACAGACCCCTGCATGCCTACACAGTGTCCCTTGGACACTTCTGCACTTTTGCCATAAAACCTGATATTCACTGGTTCATGCGTTTCTCTACCTCACAAGAATGTAAGCTACTTAAGCACAGGGACCTTGTCTTACTGCTCCCCATGTTGTTCACATCTGAGTCTTGCTGTTTCTTAAAAAGCTCTCCATTTGCTTCTAATGTGTATCCATGGTTGTGAATCCCTTGGATACCTCAAGAAAGTTAGTATGAGGCCAGATTGGGAGCTACAGTGGCAGTGAATTTTAAAAGGTGGTGGAGGTCAAACTGGCAGATAGATTGAGAGCAAGGAGAATAGCTAAAGGGAGATTATTTAAGAGGCCACTGGATTTGACTAAGCAGTGCATGAACTCAGCTGGATGACCACCTTGGTTTGTATCACGTAAAACTCACACACCTAATAAATGAAGCGGTGATTGGTAAAAAAGAGCTGAAAGGACTCTGGGGTTTGCCGCCTGGATGGAGAGGAAGACTTGGATGAAAAGCAGAGGGTACTGAAGGCAGCACGGTGAAGTTGGCTCTGAGCATGTTCACCTCGAAGTGTCCATTTCTGGGAAGTAAACTTCAGGCTGGAGATGGAGATTTGGGAATCACTGCACATAGAAGTAAAAATTGACCATAAATAAGTCAATGAGATCTGCAAAGAAAGAAAATTACCAAGAGAAAAAAGCAGCCGAGGGCAGAATCTTAAAGACGGCTTGTATTGAAGAGGAAGAGAGAGGATTTTCAAGCAAAGGAACCGGAGAAAGAGCAGCCACACAGTTGGACAGCGTGTAAATTCATAAGAGTAGACAACTAAGAAGCACACTTTTAAGAATGGGGACATGCTACAGAGGTCAAAGGTTTGGGGGGCAAGGAGGCACTGATGCTTTTGGGGAGTAAGTCTTAGAGAGGAGGGGGTACCTGTCTCCCTGAGGCGGGAGGGAGAAGGAAAGGACACAGTCACTGTATACACACTGATCATCACCTACCATCTCGACTGTTCTAGACACAGGGGCTACAGCAGTACGGACAAGGTGCTTGCTCTCATGAGGCTCATGTTCTAGTTGTGGAGAAAGGGAAGAATGATAAAGGTATAGAAAAATGTTGAAGAGTAGAGAATGAAAATTGAAGAAGCGTGATCTTAGTAGAGGGAATGATGGTACGGGGTGTGAGGAACAGGCTAAAGGATGCGAGACAAACGTGGGCTGGCTCCCGAGTCACTCATGGGAGAGGCAATGACATGAAAGGATTTAAACAGTAGGAAAGGCCTGGGAGATTCTGAAGCATGAACCAGTGCGTCTGGTTACACCTAACGTGACTGTGCCCTACAGAGAGCCTGGAGGCACTGATTGAGTATGGGAGAGGTGGGCTGCCCAGAGCTGGGGATTGGCAAGTCCTCCATGGTAAAGGTTACTGGGGCCCAGGATTACAAATACCACATTAGAGACATAAACATTTGAAAACCAGAGAATGTAAATGCTTGAGGTCACAGCACACTCATCAGCTCGTGGGCTCTATACAGTAATTGAGTACATTAAGAAGCCTACTAACTCTGCTATCTCGTTTTAGAAGAGCTATAATTTAGTATCTCTAGCTATCAATTAGTCCTGTTTTCCTCATCTGTAAAATGAGAGGGTTGGACAAAATGATCTCAAAGTTCTCTTCCAGCATGAGCAATGGTGAATGTTAGCACACACGTGAAATTCTGAAAGTTAATTTACTTCCTTAACATTTACATGGAATGTTTAACTATTGATGTTCAAAAATGTAGCCACAGGACTACTGCAACTCCATTAGGTCTGTGCACACAAAACTCTTAGCCTTAGGGACCATCCTGGTTTTAAATGAATTTCCCTGTGAAAATACAGAACCTAAATTCTGATGGGAGAAGTCTCAAGAGACATGGGTAATTGAATAGGGTAATCTATAGGTCATTGATAGAACATTAAAACAGACTAACCCAGAAAATTATTAGAGATGAGTAAGTTTAATATTTGCAACCTCCTTGGAAAATTGCTTTGTGAATAATGCGAGAAAATGAGATCTTTAAATATATTAGGATGATAGTAGCTGGGGATACAAAATAAAGTTATGCAAATGTGACTCATCTCCCAGAGCTAAGATTAATTTTGAGCAATACACATAGAACCTCTTTTACTCCTCTCAAAAATTGTGAATACAGGTTAACCAGGTTTTGGTTAGATCATGAAAAACTAAGGTTAAAATGTGATCAATTGGACAATCAATAAAGATAAATTAGTTAGCTACGATTGTTTACTACCATAAAAATCTTATCACTTTTCATATGCAATGTGACTTTTGAATAATACTGTACATAATCTTGAAAGAAACACATCTAAGTCCCTGAGCTTTTGAAATAACAGCATTCGTTGTACATCTTATCAATGAAATCAGGTCCTTAAGGCTCGAAATTCAGCACTAAATCTGCAAGTTATTTATTTGTCTACTTCGCTTAAGTGAATAGTTAATTGCTATTTTAAAAAGCATGTTTGATGCATTACTATTGAAAGCCATCTTTGCCATAACTAATTATATTTTAGTTTTATACCCAAAGCCTTTGTTTATGCAGATAAATTGAGGTTTCAGTCTTTACAGTGTACAGGCACTAATCAGTTGTTTTTCTCACAAAGTTAACATATTTTTATTTGCAATCTCATAGAAGAGTGCTTAATTATTTTTAAGCATTTGAAGTTTCAAAAATGGGAGTTTTCTTCAAATGAGTAAGAAATATACTAGTTGGAATTAAAAAGAGTGGATAGTGGGAGAAAAATCATGCCCAAGGTCAAGATAAATTACTTCAGTTGGATCTTCCAGAAATCCCCTCTGAGGTTCGGGTGTTTTTTCTCCTCTTCCTTTGCACCACCCTGGTTGGTCAGCTGGAGCACCCAGGCTGGAGAACTTACCTTGAGTCCAGGTGCTGGGCCCAGGCTCAGCTGAAGATCTGGGGAAGTGACAGAGGGGCTGGCTCTGCAGGGGGAAGCAGAGTGCAATCCACACCAGCAGGCTCCATGCTCACTGGACAGCTGAGCACGCCCTCCACCCAAGGAAGCAGGCATTGGACATCACAGAGGCAGGGGCCTCTGTCCTCAGCAGCAGCAGCCTGTACCCACTTCCAGGACAGAGCTCTTGGGCCACAAGAGCTTCTGGCACAGGGCCTCAGTTTTTATGAGTGAAAGACAGTCAGACGGAACTATATCTGATATGGCTCCAGATTTTTTTTTAAAGCTATTTGACAACAAAAACTGCCAAGCAGAACTAACTCCCACAGGGGCTGGAAAGCGGCACAAGGATTTTCTTATTCTTCATAGGTGCTAGAGGACACTAGAAATTCCTTCTCTCTCTTGAATCCTCTCTAAAGCATTCCAGAACCTTTGAAAAATAATCTGGTTGAGGCTCACACTTCAGTAGTTCTTAAAACTGTCACGGGCCCCATGCTTTCTGTAATGTGCTCAATTGTATCTCCAGGGCACAGGTTTTTGCCCTTTGTTTTTAAAACAGCTCCTATGGTGGTCTAAATCATTACAAACAGATGGGAACACGCCAGCAACTCCCTGACATTGGATGGATCTCATGTATCTTCATTTTAGACAAGCTCCTTGTACATTTCTACAGACATTTTCTTCCCTGTGTAACCTGTTCCCATAGTGACCTGTGCAGGATGGGGACAATCTGCATGGAATAATGAGACCAGGTGCAGCAGCCAGGGCTTGGAGGGTCATGTGGCACAAGCAGCGATCTTGTGATGTGGGCTTATTTAAGCAAGTACAACAATTTTGCAAGAACATCTTTCCTTGAAGATGCCTGGCCTGGTTTTGTTACTGAGAGAATTTGGAAAGGTCCATTCAGCTGAGACTCTACTGTGCTTGGTACTTCCTGATGCGCAGACAGACTGTGCTGCACCAGATTAGAGGAGGGCTGCCACTCAGAAATGCCTGTGGCTATCGGAGAATGGGGCTATAAACATACCTGCTGTGTATAAAAGTTATGATACACGAGACATACTTGGAATTATGTTTGACCCGTGTGAAAGTCATTCATTCACTCCCTTAAATATTAATATGCTTATGAACCTTTTTAGCCTGCTACTATAAAACAAAGAATGAGGAATAAAATTTTGTGTTGGTCCTGCCATGAATATATCTTTCTGGTCAAATGTGCAGATTTTTATCATATTCCTTTGGTTTCAACAGAATGGGATGATCACAAATTCACTTAATATTTTTCCATGCTCAAATGTGTCTTGGGCATCTTGGCGATAGGGAAGCAATGTGATAAAATGGAAAAGGCACAGGATGGAACCACACAGATAGACTCGGGTTCAAATCTCTGGTCTTGTTACACCCTGGTGAGGCAGGGGTGTGAAGGGAGTTACTTAAAGTCTGAAAGCCTACCCGATGGGGTCATACTGAAGATGAAATGCGATGCCTTCTGCAAGGTGATCAGGCTGGTGACTTTAGACGAGTGACTTTGTCTCTCTGATTTTCAGTTTCCTCGTTTGGATAGACTAGGGTTACACACAGGCAGCTGAATGCACCCAACTCAGGTGCAGAGCAGGACTCAGCAAAGCATAGCTGCTTCCAGCTTGGTCATGCACATGTGCTCTCAGACCTCCAGGGGCTTTTGATCTGATTGGGAAAGTAGGAGGCACCAAACAAATGCTCAGATAGGGACACAGACTATATTCAGTTTTTAGTGGCACAGACACATTCTGCTTTTGCTTTAACATTTACTTCTATATATTTGTGGCTATAGTGTGTTGTTTTAATACATGCGTATACTACACAATGATTCACTTAAGGTGGACAACATTGTTTTTATTGTCCATTAGTCCACAACTTCTACTTCTCCTCCCCCACCACCCGCCCTTCCCTCCAGCCTCTGGTAACCATCATTCCACTCTCTATTTCTATGAGAACCACTTTTTTTTTTTTTTAGATTGCATCTATGTGTGATATCATGGAGTATTTGTCTTTCTGTGCCTGGCTTACTTCACTTAATACAATGGTTTCCAGTTCCATCCATGTTCTATCTGTGTTGCTGCAAATAGTAGAATTTCTTTTCTTTCTTTCTTTCTTTTTTCTTTTTATAGCTGAGTAGTATTCCATTGTGTATATAAACCAGTTTTTTAATCCATTCATCCATTGATGGGCATTTAGATTGATTCCATCTATTGGCTATTGTGAATAGTGCTGCAATGAACATGGGAGTGCAGGTGTCTTTTCAATATATTGATTTCATTTACCTTGGGTATATACCCAGTAGTGGGATAGCAGGGTCATGAGGCAGGAACCACCACACTGTTTTCCACCATGGCTATACCAGTTTACACTCCCACCAACAATGTAGGAGAGTTCCTTCCTCTCTGCCTCCTTGCCAGCATCTGTTATTTTCTGTCTTGCTGATGATAGCCATTTTAACTGAAGTGAGATCACAGTCTAGGTTTTGCTCAGCCTAGAGAAGACAAAATTCAGAAACTGCTGAAGTTGCCAGGCTCATAGGGATGGGAAAGCTAAGCCTCAACAGACCGTGAAGGGCTCTGAAGGATGAATAATGCAGTTCTAAGAGGAAAAGGAAAGAACGGCTTTCCAGGAAGGAGAACTGCACAGGCAAAGGCAAGAGGGTGGGGACGAACCCAGCTGCAACTGCACAGGGGTCGTGGTAGGGAGTGGTGGGGAAGGGGTGCGGGAAACTGGAGGCTGGGCAGCAGAGCCTTGGTGATAAGCAGGTCATCCCGCAGATGGCTCCAGGGCACAGCGGTAGGTGCCTTTTACCATGATCAGGTTCAACAGATCCAGTTAAAACTGCTAATAATTGCAAACGTCCCCACTCCCATGGACACTTGGTGGTCTCTTGGTGTGAAACTTACGCTCTGTCTCCTCCTCTCTGATTCCAGAGAGCATTGTGGTTTCTATCCATACCAGCTTGAGCAGTATGTAGACAATTTATAGTTTACAGGGATTTCCCGCACACCCATATATGTTTTCCACTGAAGTCTGTGCTTTTTCCTAGACCCACCCGAATTCCAGAGCATGGCTCACCCACAAGCCAAGTTCATAATCTTTCTCTTTGTCACTCTCTTTTCCTTATAAAACAAAGAAAGTTACATCTTTCTGAATCATCTATGTATTTTTAACAGAAAAGTAAAAAGAACCTTAAGGAAAAAAAAAAAAAAACACACAAGAGTAATTTCTGATTCAATCTGCATTGAGAACAACAGTTGTTTCTTGAGGCGAACCCAGTAACCTAGCTCCTCTACACCTCAACTCTTATTCACTCAAGAAGTTTGGGTGGCTATGGGGCATAATTCCTTCTATAAGGTAAAAAAAAAGGAAAAAAAAAAAAAACCTTAAGGAAAAAAAAAAAAAACCTTAAGGAAAAAAAAAAAAAACCTTAAGGAAAAAAAAAAAAAACCTTAAGGAAAAAAAAAAAAAACCTTAAGAAAAAAAAAAAAAAAAAAAAAAAAAGCTGCTTGAAGATTTTGTAAGGGTGGTGACTAGACTCTGGACTTCAGGCTTTCTTCATAAAGCACGGGTTTTTTTGGTTTTGTTTTGTTTTGTTTTTAAAGCAGAACTGTATAAAAGGGGAATCAGCTCCTGAGGAGGAAAGTGGAAATCATCTTTGCAAATCATTTTGAGAATGCTTGTCCCTACTGATTCATACAATGAGATGGAAGTGGTTTCCCCAACACTTTCAAGATAATCATCTCATTTAACTCTCCTGTTGTCCCTATGGGAGGAAATACTTTGATTTTGACAGATGAGAAACTAAGTCAGGTGACTTGCAGAGGCTCACCCAGTCTGTAAGTGGAGACTCCAATTCAGGGCTTCTATGGCCAAGTCTCAACTTCTCTCGCCAGCTGCCTTAAGGAAAAGACTGCGTTCAGTCTTGGTGTTGGGAAGGAGGGTGGTGAGGGGTCAATGGAAAGAGTGGGGGCTCAGAGTGAAGAGAAGGAGCCCACCTCTGCTGGTCATGCTCCACATGCCCTCAATGTGCTAAGAAACTAGGAACCAACCGTAGTGTCCCTTCTCCAAAGGTACTGTGGCCAGGAGTTGGCACACCTGGAATTCACATCTGGGAATGCTGGATTCCAAAGTCCAAAGTTTCTTTTCACTCTTCTGCATCTCTTCTTCTATCAGGTTTCAAGTATTCTTATCATACATCTGTATTCCTCTATCCAGAAGTTTCCAAAATGTGTTACTCATTTGACTTTTGCAAAGAGAATTAAGGCTGTGGTTTTTTTTAAATCCACCTACATATTTTTCAAAACCAATACAGTGCTTTCTATTTTGCTGATGTTTGACTTAATCAGAGTATGGCCCTGAAAAGCCAGAAGACAGCCCCAGCCACACACACTCTAGACTGTTGCAGGTTCAGAGGCAGCAGCAGCGAGTGTTCTGGAGAGAGCTGCATGGTTTCCCCGTCCTCTCTCCATCCTCATTTCATCTTTGTCAGGTCCTGTTTGTGTTCAAAAGATCACCAATCTTATGAAAGAATAAACTTGAAAAGTCTTCCTTTAATCATTGCAGTAATTAGCAAATTTGGACATCACATTATCTTTCCCTTTTTATTAGAAACACACTCAGAACAGGATTGCTGGTTATTCAAAGCTTTCCAGAAAAATAAAGCACAGGTATTCATCTGGTTCTGGAGTGGCTTGAGTTGCTGGAATCTTCCATCATGAGTCCAGTGATTATTACAGTTATGACTCCAGATTATGTGACTCTGGGAACACAGGTAACCACCTCTCCAAGCTAAGCATTTACTTCTTAAATCATGATAGGCTTTCATTTGTTGAATAATTCAATTGACATTAAGGGGGAAAGAGAATGGGTTACCCACACTTAGACCAATAGAGACCAGAAACTCTCCCCATTAACAGGTTTACAGCAGCATCCTCCAGGCCCCTCAGGACTCCACTTCGCCAGCCCCACGATCGTCTCTCGCTTCCTCTGGCATTTTGTCTGGGGCGTGAGTGGGCAGGGAAGCTCTCCGCCACCGTCAGAGCTTCCACAGCTTCTCCCCTTCAATTCCTAAACTTGCTTAGGACCTCCCACCTTCTCCGCTTCTCTAACACATGCATCAAGGGTGGCGCTATTGACCACATTTTCCAAACATCCTTACTGTGGGTTGCTCCTGGGCCAGAAGACTCTGGCCTTCTGTGTCTGTGACAGTTCATTCTTGGTTTGCTTGGTGGATTTTTCTTCTCCTCTGCTCTACCTAATTATGTTCCCCAAGGTCTTGTGCTCATCCCGTGTTATTTTCTCTTTGTATTCTCTCTTACCCTCTTCACCATTCGTAGTCCCATAACTTATTTAATCGTTGCTCACCAACAGCGTCTCCTCAGAGATCCCACTTGCGTTTCCAACATTCCTTGAGACATTGTCCTAGAAAACTTCTCAGAACTGGCTTGTCAAAAACTGAATTTATATTATTCTTCAGTCAATTCTCCTGATTTTTGGCTCCTAACCATGGCATCCTTGTCTGCCTCCTCTCCATCTTTAAAAACCTTCACTCTGGCATTCAATCTAGTGCAAGCTCCCAGATTCCACCTGCTCGATGCATCCTGCACATATGTCTCCCCTGCCCCTTTCTGGGTCTTCATTCTTTTCACTCAGCCTCTCAAAATACCCTTCTGACTAGTCACATGGCCGTCATGGCCACACTGATATTTCTGATGTGTAGCTCAGAACCCAGAAAACCAAATCCATGGTGACTCCTCACTGCCTACCAAATGAAACCACAAACGATCCTTCCCAACCAGCCTCTCCTGGAGCCTTGCCTCCCCCAGCAGAGTGCTTAGGGATGTGGCCTTGCTTCAGAGGCCAGCGTCACCCCTTAGGAAGCCTGTGACCATCAGCAAGTTACTTAACCTCTGCACCTAGAGCTGTGGCTGGATTTCCAGGGCAGTCAGCAGTGTCAGCGCCAACAGCCTCCTGACGGTCATCATCCTTCACTTTCCCTTCCCTGCAGTACGCTGTGCACAACGCCTGCCCCCCGACTCCCCAGCTGGCCAACCCCACACATGTTATCCTCCCACCCTCGGAGGCTTCCCCTCCCTTTCCTGACTCTGAAATCCTCTTCATTCCCTAAGATTCGGGTCAAATGCCCTGATGCCTCTTCCAGCCATCCCAAAAGGAACTGCTCTTTCCTGCTTTGACTCTCCCCAACCCTTTGTTAGGCCCCTCATTTAATTTTCATCATGTTCTGCCAGGCACCACAGCCGTCCTTGTGCACTGGGTATTATTGTTACTATCTCTCCACCTCCACTCCTGTTCATACCTCTTCCCAGCAGCAGCCTGGAGGTTCCGTGAGATCAAGGACGAAGTCTTCTTGGTCAGGCTTCCTACCAGGCAAGACCTCAGCAAGAGTGTGCTGGTGGAGATGCCTGAGGGTTAGAGCCTAACTGTCCCAATCTGAATGAGGGCTGATGAACAAATTCACTAATGTACATTTCTGCCCACTATAGGGCTAGCAAGTCAGACCATTTCTTTAGATACTGAAAACTAAACAAAGTGCTGTATGGAAAGCATAGTTTAGGGAACACGCCCAGGACTAGACAAGTTAATATCCATAATTACAAAATTCATATTTAAATATACAAACCCTCATGCAGCCTTAAACTCTGAAATGCCATATACTGGCATAGGCTGTTCCTAGCAGGCATGAAATGTATTTGATGGTAATCACAGAATACGGGCTCTTATAAATTTTAGTCCTATAATATTCCACCTTTAAAATAGGTAAATTCTAGAAAATTGTCTTTAACCTAAAGTTTAAAACACATTGAGAGCCAAATACCTTTATTGCCACAGGTATGCTAACAAAGCCCCTATCTAAACATAGCATTTGAAGTAGACTGAAATGATGCTAATTTTGTTGCTTCCTGGCTTTGCCTGTTGTGAATCAAACCACCCCTTCCCACCCCAGGACTGCAATAAAATCTTTCTTTCCTCTCTTTCCTTTGTTTTCCTCCCCAGGATCAAACTTGCAGCCCATGCTTCCATGCTGAACCCTGACGGCTCTGAATTTACTTTTCTGTTTTATTTCAAGTTTCTTCATTTTTTGCATTCCAGAATACTCTGCCTGTTTTCTGTTTTTCCTCTATCAGGGTCACATAACTACTATATTGTAGCCACCCGGTTCCCTGTTTCTTCTCACTCATGAAAGATGTTTCCCTCCTTAATAACCCCACTACACAATTCTAGCAGCCAATTTATCACTTTGTGATGTTCATCGAGGGAGAACACACACCAGTTAGTGGTTTTCAGATATACGTATTTTCAAAACACTTCAGATAAAAAGATCTATGTTGTGTGTTTTTGAGATGAGATAGATGTAGGTTCGTGCTGCAAGTGAAATGTAATTAGAGCAAAAATTATGCCTTTTATATCAATGCACATGGATTCAATAAATAGTGCCTGGGGAATTCCTCAGGCCAAGCTCAGGAGCACAAAGGAAGAATCAAATAAAACCTCCACTGTCAATGAGTTTGCAGCCCTGCAGGGTAGAAAGATAAGAGAACAGGCCATTGTAAAGTCAGGCCAGGGGAATGAAACCAGCTATATCCAGGAATGGGGAGGGAATTCTACTCTGTGACAGCACTTTTTTTTCAAACACTGTTTAGAGGGTAATTTTTTTTTTTTTTGATACTTAATCTTTAATATGGTCCTTAGGTTGAAACTGTAGATTTTAAATTTATTAAACAAGATACTGAAAGTAAAGCACCTTTGTATTATGATGTTGTTGACATTGGAATATTCTCTCTATACCTACACAATTAGTTTCATTGTGAATGTTTTAGCTAAATACACACCCACTGTGCCTTTGTCACTTGTGTATGTATGCCTCTGTGTGATATAGCTCACTCTCTGTTTATAAATTCTTTCCACAGACTTTTGAAAATATAAATAAGTCAGGGCGGGGTTCTCCTTCCTCCGTATTTGGAGCAGCCAGGTGCTCCAGGGCTCATATGTTTTCTTCAAAACCTAGCAGGCGTGCAGGAATGAGGTTAGTGGGGAGAGTGCAGATAATGCCACATTTTATGACCTTTCAAAGCAAAGGATAAACTTTTCAAATGTGTTCTTAAAAAGTAGGAATAGACACAAAGGATAACTTAGGAAGTAAGAGAGTAATATTCAGAAAGTCGACCTTGTATTCTTTGGCAATGAGGACTAGGAAAGAGCAAGATATCAATCTGCAAATATTTGAAAATGCAAACATCTTTGAGTGAGAATATTACTTGGCCTGGTAGGCATGGGGTTAGCAAGCATTCATACAGAGAAATGACATTGTTAACTGCCATCGGAAATTGGGAAGGGCATTACCTGAGGGGAAAAGAGGGAGACTCTTGCCAGATGCGCAGATATTTCACTGAGGCAAACCTCAAGTTCGTTGAAGGAGACACATGTGGTTGACGCATTCACTATCATTCTAGGGTCTAGGCTCATGACTAGTGTGATGTTGTCTGGGTTTTAAGCTGAGGGCTTTCAAGTGGAAAATGTGCACCACTAATTTCAATACCCACATTCTCTGCTGTAGGAAATACAGATCTGATAGCATCTTACCCTTGGGCCTAGAGGTTCAGCCTCAGTACAAGAATCTGCTATTCTCAACAACATGACAGTGAAATGGGAAACCTTCTAGATACCATTCAGAGCAAGTTTCCATATACCACCAATCATGAGTTATGTATGAGCATGATTATTTGTTTTTTTGGCTAATCATTTCTCAGAGTTACTTAGAGAGCAGCAGCAGCTAAAATTTAATTAATAAATTAATTCCACCATTCATTCATGGGACAAGTATTGGGCCTTTATCCTGTATGACGCAGGGTGGATTTACCATGCAGAGAATGAAACTCCTGCTTCAGGGATCCTCACTTGCACAGGCCCCTCCAAAACCTTGACCTAACTTTACAGTCATAATTTTGCATTGTCTTCCTTTAAAAACGCCCCCAGACTGTGCAATCTTCAAGCTCCCTAAAATCTCGATCCGCCTCTGGGTACAGCACTGGAGAAGACACACAGGAATTTCATAGCCATCAGCCCAACAGCAGGGCAGCTCCAATTGGAACAGGACATGGATGAAACACAAACCCAGGCCACCTGGGTCCTCCACACCCTGGGAATCGGGTTCCCTCTGCAATGTTCTTTTTCTGCCTCACACCCTTTCTACTTCAATGACCTGTTGATGACTCTGAGGATTAGGGTGATCTGTGATCCCGGGGACATGGGAGAATCACGATGTCATTTACCCCAAGTTCCAAACCCTAAACAAGGGTATGAGTGACCCATGCTGCCCTGTGACTTTTGACTGGCCACCACAGAAGGGCCTGTTTGCTTCATTTAATGGGAATCACTGTGCATCTAGATCACTCTGAATTTGAGCTGCAGGGTCATGGGGAAGAACCAGGAGAAACCTCTTTAGGCCTCAGTCCCAAAGTAGTGTAGACATGCTCCTCCAACTCACTGCTTTCTCCTGGACACAACCGGGTAGCTGGCACATGTGAGTTTTATACCAAAATCCAAAACCTCATCCTTCTTCTCACGTATCTGAGCATGATTGATCAGGTGACCCTGATGCATCTTCATATGTGAAAAAATATCTGTAATTTTGTGCTATCAAATTTTAGGTCTAGAAGCACAGACTGTTCTGGAATTAGGCCGTGTGTGAGCTTCTAGAGCCAAACTGTATTGCGGAGACTATTGGCTTACGATGGCATCAAACAAAATGCAGGTACATAAACTCCTCACAGAGCTCTGACCTTTTCTTTATGAAAAGAGCACAAACGTTTTGGACTAAAAAGCCCTGGGAATGGGTAGAATTTGTTATGTGGATTCCAGCTGCATTACAACACATTGGCGATCCTTCCTCGATTGTCTGAATTAATCCAGAGAGCATTTCGCAGAGGCTACATTTGCCAGCTTCAGCTTTCCCTTGCCTTTTAACAATAGAGTCTACTTCCCCCCCCCTTTTTTTCCTCATCTCAACAAAGTAACAATTAGTAAATAAACTTCTTTCTCAGAACCTTTATTTATAAATTAGTAGTTGTCTTCTCTCCTTCTTTGCCCTCACTTCTGCCTTTAATGGTGGGGAGCAGGCTCCCTTCTCTCCTTTAGTTCAGAGGAGGTTTGGCACTTCTGGCACTGCTCATCTCTGAAGTCACTATCTGGTCACACAGCCTTTTACCTGTCTATAAAACTGGCACCAGAGAACTACCTGAGCAGCAGTAAAGAGCCAGGTATGTTGGGTCTGACCTGTTCCTCCCAGGGCACTGCATCCTTGATAGACACAGAGCAAGACTGCTGTCAGTTTGCTTTGTCCCTCTGCAATCTCAGTACCCAGCCCTGCCCCACCACGTCCCACCCTCTGACCACTCCCAAAGCCCCACTCCTGAGGTAGCTCTTACAAGATCAAGGTGAAGGGCAGAAGAGAGAGAACAGATAACCGCCTCTGTCTGACTTGCGTCTGCATTTGCCCAGTAATAAAGCAACAAATGCTTCTTTGCAAACATAAAAGCTAGCATGAACTCCTGCAACAGCTTCCTGACTATTGTTAGAGTAGAGTTCTTTGTACTTGAAAGAAGAATTAAAACAGCACATTTGGAGATACCCAACTTACTCCAGTGTGAAATGCTTGAATTGTTGCAGGGGCAAAGACAGCAGTGGCATTACTCATATGTTAAAGATGGAAGGAAATGATTAGGGAGGTTTATGCACCTTGAATACTTGTTCCCAGAGGCTAGTCATTTCAACCGAGCCATGCTTACGGCTCATTCCCTGGACAGTTACATTGGCTCTAAGATTCTGATGCATCCGCCACACAAATACATTCTATCAACAACCCTGGATTCTGAAGCAACGTACACAAGGAAGTCAGAGGGCTGCCCCAGGTCTCTGACAGATGAGAGAGGACAGGGCAGGAAAGGGTATTTCAAGTACAGTGTATTTGACACTCACTGATTAAGTCCAAAAAATATTGCCTCTCTATTTGGCGCCTAAAGCCACATGTTAGTGGGTTTTCTTGTACAAAGCATGTGTTGTCACTCAGGTATGCAATTACACACACACACATGCCATAAAACAAGAAAATGCAGCCCTTTCAAGCTTCCCTCTACACAAAAGCAGAGCGAGAATGTGCTCAGCTCTGGGGGAAGCAGCCAGAAGACCTGCTTGTGTTGGCCCTGGGACGGCTGGCGTGCAGGGTCTTGCTCTCCCCCCCCACCCCCCAATACGGGCTGTCGGCACTGGTTATACGTGTGAGGAGAGGAAATTGGGGAAACAGCCCTTTCTGTAAAATGACCACAACTGTTGGTGGGAGGAAGGAGCCCTAAGAGGGAGGGAGGACTTTTTAGAGACTTGTTTTCCTTGAGCAACCAGAATCACAAAATTCAACTACGTCTTTTTCTTTAAAGCCCCCAAACTGCTCATGTGTCTACTTAACTCAGTGAAGCAGTGTCTGTTCCATCATTTGATTAGCACTTCTGAGATACGACTACTGGCCATTTGGTTAAACTCTTCTAGTTTCCAGCCTGTTGTGACTTCGCAGTCACTCCCTGGATGGTCATTTATCATACTCGCATCTGCAGCTAGGGGAGGAGAAAAACTGCTAAGAAATAAAAACCCAAGAAGGTGTGGGAAGAACAGCGCTTGGGGACACTGTGTGTGGGGTAAGTGCTCACTTGTTCAGCTGGAAGTCTCCAAGATACTGAGTTTTCAAAAAATAAAGACATTCAAAACTGCAGTATATTTTTTGTGACACTTTTCTTTTGATTTTTAAGGCAATTTTAAATTGGGGAGAATTTATCACCTAAGGCTATTACTGATTGATTCATCACCTAAGGCTATGACTGCTTGTTTAAGCATTCACAAGAGAGGATAAAATGGGATAGGATCTGGGATAACAGTTGATTATGTGTGATCTGCAGGTTGAAAAAAAAAAAAAACCTTTTCAAATCACAATTTTTTTCTAAATCCTTCCTATAGCTCAAGGAAAACAGAGATTAAGATATGTTCAGGTAAAAAGAAATAAATCTAAATGTTTGAATTGAGTGGTACAAGTTTTGGTCTTTAGTTTTTCAAAATTAAATGCTGCGTTTTGTTGTAAGTTTTCTAACCTGTGACTTAAGAAACTGTGAGGTGAAGAAAAGTCTGTTGAACAACAAATTCTTATTTCCCTCAGGCGACAAAATGCGGAAGTGCAGAGGAGAGGAAAGTAGGCTTTACAGGAGCAATGTGGCAATTTCACCCAGCACGACATTTATTAGCTGAGAATAGTCTAAATGCACATGAAATTATACAGATTATAAAGCATTATCCATGGGCCGTGAACAAAGTTAATAATCTTTCCAAAGTCAGAATTGTTTACATTCCTTATACCTACCACAGCAAACTTACATAACTTTTTTTTCTCATAAGGATAGGTAACAGATTTAAAATGTTCTGGTGAGGTTTCGCCTTACAGCAACCTAAACTGATTTCTCCACCAACAAAGGAAAATAACTGCTGGAGAATTAGCCAAAGAACTATGTAATTACTGAAAATCAATAACAAACTTGCTCTGACAGACACTATGATAGAAAAACACTTGCAAAGAGAAGTCGGAGGAATTTTTTTCTCCCAAGATCTAGATCCCTTACACCCAAAGCAAACAAGACAACATCTGGATATTGTTTCACAGGCAAGAATAAAGCACTTTTTTTTTTTTGCCCCATCATTAAGTAAAAACCCGTTTCCACATGCAAACAGCACTTGTAAATTCCCCCAGATAAGCCTGGACGTCTTGAATGATTTAAGCAAGTTTTAAAAGAATCACGACTTTTTCGTTACCTTTAAAAGTAAAGTTTTTCAAAAATACCTCCAGCATGCTCTATGGTCCAGTGTTGACAGAAGCGCGTGACTCTTACCTGCATAGACGGATGAATGCCGATTCCTGGCTGGATGTGAAGCTACGACCAGGCAAAGAAATGATCAGCCAGGGCAGGTTGCCTTGAGAAAGGTAGGTGTTTAGGTTTCTCAAAATGAAGAAAACGCTCTCGCTGTTCACTGTCAGTCAAAAACAAGTTGGTACAAGTTTGAGTAGGAATTACCTGAAGGAACTGAAGACAGAAAGAAGGAGATTGGGAGAGATTGGGCGGAGGAGGGAGGGACATAGAAGGAGGGAGGGAGGAAAGGAGAGAAAGTGAGAGAGAGAGAGAGAGAGAAGGAATCTGAGAAAGGAGCCCATGATGTCAGCAGGATCTAGGATCTTAAGGAAATCTACAGACCAGCACAGGATTCTAATGGGTACCCAGTCCCGAGCTCTCCAAACACCTGTGTAAGAGGAAACTGATACCCTTTTAAAGAATGCCAGTTAATATTTGAAGAAACTTGGGCAACTCTTATCAAAGCTTTTTTTAAGGCCCCTTTGCTTAAGTAAACTATAAATAAATAGCCAGATTATCTTTCTAGCAATCTCTCCTTTACCCTGTGTTCTCTCTTTCTCTTCCCTCTCTCCACCCCAAATGATTATTAACAAAAATCTCTGCTTCCTGGGGAAATCTGGACAAACCCACACAAACTATATCTGTATCAAATACACTTAAGCAAAATGTTACAGGGGCAACTCGTGTTTTGAGTTCAGCCCCCACAGTGCCATGTTGATTTTTCTATCACCTCTGTTTTCCCTTTTGAAAAAAACATAAGTTGGATAGTTATGGATAAAATTGGGTTCTTTTGGATCATGGAAATTGGGCTTGGGGATACATGTTGGAATCTAGGTTTCAGCATTCTTGTACAGAGTCCGGCATTTTTATGAGAAGTGGTCAGAATTCCATCCTCGAAGCTGACGTCTAGGGGGAAATCTTTCGATCTCTGGAAATGGAGTCAGGGAGCTTCTTTCAGGAATGCGGTCATGTGTTCTTCCTAAGCCAAGGGGTCTTTTGCAGGCTTCATGTCAAGGGAAGCCAGTCCTAGGCTTGTTCTTGTGCTTTCCCAGCCTTCTCATGGCCAAAGTGCATGGCGACCCTTGTAAATCCTAAGAGATGGGGTGTTTTTCCCACGGGGACTTTCCCTAACCAAACACTCCACACCAGTTCAAAGACAATGCCCGGAGAAGCAGGCTCTCTGTCACAAAGGGGACAATGACACAGTCACATGTCCTTTGCAGGGGCACCTCAGCACAGCCAGGCCCCCTGCATTGGTGTAAATTGGGGGTGGGGGGAGCGGGTGAGGAGTGTCTTGGTTTTGTCAGAAACGAGTGATACTTCCTCTCCTCTGCGTTCTGGGCTCCACACTTCACCCTGGGTACAGCTGCTGCTCTTCTGTGGGCTTGAAGTAAATGTGGGTAGGAAGGAGTAGGGTGTCATTCTGCTTTCCAGGGGAGCGAAGGGCTGAGACCTCATTTTTCCTTCCCCTGCCTCCTGATTCAAAACCCAGGACATAAATCATTCCATTTCCCTGTTCTCCAATGGGAACAGTGCACATCGGTCTGCTCGCTGCCCCTCTTTTCCTGGGAAACAAGGGGCTTCTTTTCATCTTGGGAGTGTAAGTAGTGGCCCTTGATAGGAGACGTGGGCTCCCAGGGGCTCAGGGCTTCGGAAAATGAAGAAACCACTCAATCTTTGAGCTTCCTAAAGCTGGCACAGTCTTACTCCAGCTATCTACAATCAGATCTCACCCAGGGAGGTCCTCATCTAATCTGGTTTCAATCCAGCCCTGTGCCTCAATGCCCCCTTCTCTTTTGCATGTCACTTACCACTGTCTGAAATTGTCCTCTCTTTGTCATTTATTGTCTGTGCCCCACGTTAGAGTCTGACCTGTCTCATTCACTGAGCATCCTTCCAGTGAGACCTGGCATGTTGTAGTCCCTCAAAAAAATTTTTTGTCAAGTGGATGGATAAAAGACTATAAATGGAGAATATGATTTGTTACAATTTAACTTTAATTCTCATCTTCTTATATTTCATGAGTATTTCAGCCTCAGCTTTAATTAGTAAACTAACATTTGAACATTATTCCTCAACTTATAAAACTCTTTCAGAAACATTATTAATTCCATGCTCAGACCAAAATGTAGGCATGATTAATCATATCTTAAGGGCAAGGAAATGAAAGCCAGAGAGGGTAAGTGATTTTTTGCAAAGTCACAGAGCTACAAAGTCATGAATTGAAGCTCAAAACAGTTTTTCTGACTCTCAGCCCATGCATTTTTCATTATTCTACATTTTTCTCAAAATAGTCTATTGTGGACATACATATGCATGTGTAAATTTCTTTGAGCATCAAGCAATATGCTACATGAATTATAATCATAGTTTAATACCTTGGCAAGTTTTAGTTCTTGCAGGACCATACATAGGAGAGCTGAGCTGATATTCAGATCACAATTGATATGATATTCATAACTGATATTGATATTCACAACACAGTCTTAAGGGTGATGAGGGAAGAACTTTAGTTCAAAGTAGTGTGAATTCACTTACAAATTTAAGTGTTAAGACAATATTTTTCATTTTGGTGAAGTTTACCTACTTTTGTTTTTGTTTTTTTCACTTGGTTATGTGTCAACAATTGGGTCTTGAGGTTGCAGATCTGACAGAATTCCCAAAAGAAGGTGAGGAATTGTAAATGCATGACTGAAGCATTGAGAGGCGAGTGGGAAAATTCTAGAATAAGCATCTGAGACTTCTGTCACAGAGGACGGGCTTTTGCTTGTTTTGATAATTGAATAATCTAGGTATTTCTGGAAATTTATGAAGCTAACTGAGGGAAATAGGATAAACTATTAATACTGACAAAAGATATTTTGTGTCACCCAATCTCCTTCCCATCGAGTAAGTAAAATCCACTTCGCAACCGGTTTCTAAGGGGTGGGAACCTACTGTATAAGGTTACATGAAATAACATAGCTAATCACTTTGTAATTGAAGATGGGTGATGTTACTGATCTTTTAGCCTAAAACAAAAACAAACATGAATGATGATTCAGTAAATCATGTTTCTTTCTTTCTTTTTTCCCCCAGTTAATGGAAAGCAATATTCTTACATGTGTCAGATTTGAATAGAATATACACCTAAAAGCCTGGATTTTTATCCAAAGTTTTGAAAAGACATCTGAATACTGAGCAGAAAAGTTCATAGGAACCAGCTTTTTCAAGACAGCCATTTACCAAGAATAATTTCAAAAAAAAAAAAAAAAATGCTACCACACTTCCAATTCTCATCTTGGCTTGAATCAAGACAAAAAATCTTAAAGTGTGATGAGAGGGAAAAAAATACATTTTACCTTTGAATAGATTTTATTTAAGTTGGGTTAGACATGGAGCTATTTATGGGAGGCTCTGTCAGTTCTTAAAATTCGTCGGAACCTCCCATGACTCCACTGGCTTAACAAGCCCTCTGCAGGTGCAGTACAACATGGCCAGGTGCCTCCTGTTTGCTTCCACATTCCTATCCCAGAGGCATTTACAATGCCCCCCTTGAAATGTAGGTGAGCCGCAGAGAATAAAATGTGCCCATTTTAGTCCTTTCAAGACTCTGCAGGCCACAAGCAAGGACCTGCTTGCCTTTGCCATTCTGGCAGGAAGCTTGTAAGAAAGGGAAAATCTTGTCTTCTCTAGAAGAAGACACCGAGACAGGGATGCATGCTCAATTTATTAAAGAAGTGCTCCTGAAAGGAGCCCAAAGGGGTGTGGGGGAAGAAAAGCAAGGAGGGAATAAGCCAGGAGGCAATTTTAGGCCAAGGCCAAGTGCCAGTCCCCACCTTACCCTGGGGGAGTTCTGGAGTGAAGATAGCATCCTAGGTAAGGGAAATGGGTTTTCATGATCCCACCCAAGTCGGCCCTTGGCTAAGAGCAGAAGGGGTGATAGGGGCATGCAAACTCCTAAGTGCTCTCACTTTCTGCATCTGCAACAGAAGTGGCTCCCATTGGCAAGGGCAATCTGCGTAGATGGTTGTAGGAGCTGCAGGCCATTAGAAGTAACACGCACACAAAAGCACAGAATGAGCACCCCAAAGTGGTGAAGGGAATTCAAGGGGACCTGGGAAGACCACCAGCAGCATCGACTGCAATTGTAACCCTGTGAACGTTGGTGTGATTTCTCTTGCATTGATGCCGGTACTACCCCTTAACATGCCCCCCTCACTCCCTCAGCACCCCCACCCCACCCCCACTACTCCATCAGTTCCCAACCAAAACAACATCAGGAATCTCAGCAGTAAAATCTGGAATTCAATTTAAGATACACATGATCTTATTGTGCACATGGTGGTTTACTCAAAGCACCAGGAGGATCCCAACAGGGCCTTCTTATCACTAACACAACCCTTTGTCACTGATACTATGTCAATTTAGTTTGATTAGTAACTAAATTGGATACTTTCTCTTTGCTGGGTTACAAAGACCCCACAGTCGCTGCAATGTGCAATACAGCTTGGCAGAAAGACAGATTAATAGCTCACTATAATAGAGTGTAATAAGTGCTATATGATCAAACTATTCTAGAAGCCCACAGGAAGAGCAATTAATTCTGCCTGGGAGCTTGAAGGTTATCTTCCAGAGGAACAATTGAGTTCAACCTACAAGACTTCCATTGGTAGACACAGAGAAGGGTTGTAGACATTCCAGGAGAAAGGAATGGAGCAAATAATTAAAGATTATTTAAATAATGATGAAAAGAGCCAAGTGACCTGAACCCTGGAGTAGCTTAACCATGTAGCTCTAACCTTAGCTTCACAGAGTTTAGACATCAAGAATTACAAAGAAAATGGCTTTGGTTATAGAATCGCCTGTCAACCTTCATCCCTTGGCGTTCCCTTGGGAGGAACAAATGGGACTGGAAGGGACCTCCAGCCTCCCACTGGAGGCTTCCCATCTTCCCCAGCCATCCCCAGCCCAAGCCATCCTCCTCAGGGAAACAGGATATTTTAGGGCTTGTACACATTCCCCTTTAATCAGGCGGCACAAAAATTATCTAAAAATGCAAGTTACTTAATAGAAACGTCACCTCCAAGTCATTCCTCTGCAGGATAACCAACCATCCTGGTTTTCCCCAACTGCCCTTATTTTAATACTGAAAGTCTCACATCTTAGGAAATCCCTCAATCCAAGGAACATTGCCAAGGTTGGCCACTCTATTCCCGAGTGTCCTCAACTCTTTTGTAGTCAGCTGTTAAATGTTAAAAAATTAATTTGAAAATAAAAGTGTTAATACAGGCCTCATATCCTAACTTGTTAGCACTACATGGACATTTGATAGGGCATCTGTAAAATCTAACTTAAACTGGAAAATGTATACTTAAAAAGTTAGACACATGAAATGCCCTGCTCTGTGTAATAGAGGCTGGGCACCTTCCACCTTTAAGCCTCTGTGGAGTCAGCTGGTGATTCTAGGCCTCCATTGGCAGCATGGCTTTGGATCAGTGAGCTGCAAAGCACCCACTGACATTAACCCAGTGGTGATCCAGTTTCCTCTTGTCTTATTCAAATTGGACTTTATTGATTTAGCTGTAGTTGGTGAAATCTTACACCACATGTTAAACACACACAATTTGTTCCCTGTTCACTTCAGACAACGCTTTTTACTAAGTGAACTGTTTTGTGGCAATTCCCGTCACAGAAAGGTATACAATAATGACTGTTTTTCCTTGTCGACAGCATGGAATGGTAAATAGGAAATCAACATCTGCAGGATAGAGTTACCATCTCTAGCTGAATGCAACCAGAGTGATCCGCCTGCCTTTGAAAGCCTGACCAGGGAACTCAGCCGGCAATGTGTTGCGTGCTGGCTCGCATTTACGTTCCTCTTCTATTGCTGCCTTCCTGTTGTTTAACTGAATCAACCGTGCAGGTAAACTCCTAAGCCACACAGCAAGATATCTGTAGGCATGGGCCAAACAGTATTTAACATACAGTTGATTGATTCTGAACCTGACACTCCAAGAGCCATTCTTATAATATTTAAAATAGAGTATCATGGAAAATGTGATTATCACCCTGAATAATTTCAAAGATCAATTGGGGAAGACAAAGGTAGTGAATCATTCTACACTTTCGCCCATTTTCATATTTTAACAATTGGTCCTTGGTTGGTGACAAACTACATATTTCAGCTTTAAAACATTACTGAGTCAATGATGTGTCTCTCCTTCTGGGTTGGTGATATCAATGGATGGCCACATGTTCGATTCTACCTGCTGGACATAAGCACTGTCCTTCATCAAGTTCCATCAAACTGTCCAAGTTTTCTTCTCTGTAGGTCTCAACTGTTCTGACATTTCTTACCCTGATATTTTGATTCCTGAGCCTCTTTCCCACTTTTCCAGTTCAGTCCCTGGCCTCTTGAAGAACCCACTGGGTATACATAGTATGTTTTCTGGACCTTTATCTGTTTTAGCATTTAGTGATATCACCACGCTGTAACTCCCTTATTGTAACATACTGAATTACTTTCCTATGAATCCATACAGTTCCTACCTCTGAAAACCACATAGAAGAATGTCATCAAAACCCCAATTCTCCATCAATACCCCTATTTTTACATGGCCTAAAAGCAGGAAAGCCCAGAAGTCTCAGGACTCATCTTAGGTATTTATTATTAATAAGAGAACTGGGTAAATAACTAGGCTTTTTTTTTTTTTTTTTTTTTTTTTTTTTTTTGAG
>NW_007738363.1:44017-44857 GCF_000696425.1 Galeopterus variegatus | reverse complement strand
ATTTAGTGTAATAATCAATATGTTTGGATTTAGGCCTATAATTTTATTATTTGTTTTCTATTTCTTTCCTCTCTTTTTATTCCTTTGTTTCCCCTTTCTTATATTATTTTAGTATTCTGTTTTATCTACTGTGGGGTTTTTTTACTACTTTTTTGGTATAATTTTTTTAATGGTTGCTATAGGGATTACAATATACATACTTAAATTTTCACGGTCTACTTATATTGTTTTACCAGTTCCAGTGGAATGTAGAAACCCCATCCCTGTATTAGTCCTTCTACCTCCTCCCTTTATGGTGTAGTTGTTTTTTATACTACATCTACATACACAGAAAACCCCATAAGACAATAGTATTATAATTTTAAATTTTAACCACCAAACATTTTATTTATTTATTTATTTTTATTTTTATTTTTTTTAAAGATGACCGGTAAGGGGATCTTAACCCTTCACTTGGTGCTGTCAGCACCACGCTCACCCAGTGAGCAAACCGGCCATCCCTATATGGGATCCGAACCCATGGCCTTGGTGTTTTCAGCACCGCACTCTACCGAGTGAGCCACCGGCCGGCCCGGCCACCAAACATTTTAAAGAACTCAGAGAAGAAGAATAGTCTATTATATTTATCAGATATTTACCATTTTTCTTGCTCCTCCTTCAGTCCTGATATTTCAAGTTTCCTTCTGGTATCATTTCCTTACTCTCTGAAGAACTTTCTTTAGTAATTCTTTTAGCGCAGGTCTAACAGGAATGTATTCTTAGTTTCTCTTCATCTGAGAATATTTTTATTTCATCTTCATTTCTCAAGAATATTTTCTTAATTATGGGTTAAGATTTCTT
>NW_007738363.1:41252-42167 GCF_000696425.1 Galeopterus variegatus | reverse complement strand
ACTTCCTTTCTGATTTTGTGACTACTTGTTCTATCAATTACCAACAGAAAGGTGCTGAGTTTTCCAAGTATAATTGTATATATCTGTCTGCTTTTTCCTTCCATTTGCCAGTTTTTACTTCATATATTTTGAAACTTTGTTGTTACATGCATACACATTTAGAACTGTTGTCTTTTTGATGAATAGACACTTTTATTGTTAAGAAATATTCATCTTTAACTCTAGTAATGCTCCTTTTATCCTGAAGTCTGCTTTATCAGATATTAATATAGATACTTCAGCTTTCTTATGATTACTGTTAGTATGGTATCTCTTTTTTATTCTGTACTTATATATGTGCATCTCTTACAAATAACATACAATTTGGTCTTGCTTTTTCATCTAATCTGACATTGGTGTGTTTAGTCCATTTGTATTAGTTTTCTATTGCTATGTAATGAATTACTACAAATTTAGCAGTTTATTAACTCACAGTTTTATAAGTCAGAGGCCTGTCATGCCATAGCAGGGTTCACTGCTAAGAGTCTCACAAGGCTGAAATCAAGGTGTTGGCTGCTGGCATTCTGATCTGAAAGAAGGGTCTGCTTCCAAGCTCATTCAGAGTGTTGGCAGAATTCAGTTCCTTGTGACTGCAGGACTGAGTTTCTCATTTCTTGCTGGCTGTTGGCTAGTGGCTGCTCTCACCTCCTAGAGGCCACATGCATCACTTCTCATGTGGCCCTCTCACAATATGGTAGCAATAGCATCCTTCAAGGCCAGAAACAGAATCTCCCTCGCATTGAATCCCCCCCTCACTCTGAATCTCTTTGACTTCTGCCACCAAAGGGAGATAAATCTCTTCTTTTAAAGCACTCATGTGATTAGGTTAGGCTCACCTGGATAATATCCCTATTTTAAGGTCAATTAATTAGTAAC
>NW_007738363.1:35306-40706 GCF_000696425.1 Galeopterus variegatus | reverse complement strand
ATGTGATTAGGTTAGGCTCACCTGGATAATATCCCTATTTTAAGGTCAATTAATTAGTAACCTTAATTACCTCTGCAAAATCCCTAGGGGGCAAAAATCATGGGAGCTATCTTTGAATTCTGCCTGCTACACCATTTATATATTTTACATTTTTTATTTTGAAATAAGTTAGACTTAGAGAAAATCTGCAAAATACTAGTATCTGTATACTTTTCACTTAACTTTCCTTAATATTAACATCTTTTATACACACACACACACACACACACACACACACACACACACACACACACACACACATAAAGATGACTGGTAAGGGGATCTTAACCCTTGGTTTGGCTTGGTGTTGTCAGCACCACACTCAGCCAGTGAGCCAACCGGCCACCCCTATATAGGATCTGAACCCGTAGCCTTGGTGTTATCAGCACTGCACTCTCCTGAGTGAGCCACGGGCCACCCCAGTGTTAACATCTTACATGACCACAGTACAATGATCAAAACCAGGAAATTTATATTGATACAATACCATTAATACATTTACATCAAATTTCATCAGTTTTCACACTAATGTTCTTTTCTAGTCCAGGATCCAATCTAGGATTCCATATTGCATTTAGTTGTCATATCTCCTTAGTTTCCTTCAATATATGACAGTTCCTCCTGTCTTTCTTTGTCTTTTGTGACATTGATACTTTTGAAGAGTAGTGGCCAGTTATTTTGTAAAGTTTCCTTGAATTTGGACTTGTCTGATGTTTTTCTCATCAGGTTAAAGTTATGGACTTTTGGCAAGAACACCACAGAAGTGAAAGTGTGCCCTTCTAAGTGTATTCTATCAGAGGACCCATAATAGTGTTATATCTTATGATGGGTGATCCTAACCTTGGTTAAGGTGGGGTCTTCTGAGTCTCTCCACTATAGTTACTATTTTCCCTTTGTAATTACTAAGTGTCTTGTACAATATACTATATGTGAAAATATGCTATTTTTCATCCTACTTTCACCCTCTTAATTTTGGCATCCATTGATGGTTTTTGCCTGCAACTATCACTGTAATTTTATTTAATGGTGATTTTCTATTTTCTTCATTCCTTCTATATTTATTATTTGGAATTCTGCTGTAAAGAAGAACTATCCTTTTTCCTCATTTAGTTACTGATTTATTTATATCAATGTAAAGTCATGATCATTTATTTTATTCTATGGACTATAATTTTATACTGTCATTATTGGTTGCCTGGTGGTGGGGCAAGAATGGGGGATGACTATTGATGCATATGGGATTTCTTTTTGGGGTGTTGAAAATGTTAAAATTAGATTGTGATGATGCTTGCATAACTTCAGTAAATATACTAAAAACCACTGATCTGCACACTTTATTTATTTATTTATTTCAATAGATGACTGGTAAGGGGATCTTAACCCTTGACTTGGTATTGTCAGCACCACGCTCTCCCAAGTGAGCTAACCAGCCACCCCTATATAGGGATCCGAACCTGTGGCTTTGGTGTTATCAGCACCACATTCTCCCAAGTGAGCCACAGGCCAGCCCCCTGATCTGTAAACTTTATGGTAAATAAAATGTATTTAAATTAAGCTATTAAAAAAAAACAAGGCTAAGTGCATATGTAGTTTTGTTAGGTAACGCCAAATTTCCCTCCAAAGGGGTTGTGCTAATTTGCATTCCTGCCAGCAATGTACAAGAGTATGTACCTGTTTCCCACAGCCTCGCCAAGAGAATGTGGCATCATACTATTTAATTTTCACCAATCTGGTAGATAAGAAATGATATCCCAGTATTGAATTTGTTCCACTAATTATGAGTGAGTTTGAACATTTTTTCATTTGATCGAGAACCAGTTTTATATCTTTTGTGTGTGTACGTGAAGTCTGTTCAGGTCCTTTCCCATTTTTCTTTTTCCTGTTTTCAGGTTTTTGTTGCTTTGCCACTCAATTTTTAATAATTCTTTATATTCTAGGGATATCAGTCCTTTGTCTGTGGTATATGTTGCAAATATTCTCATCTAGTATATCAGTTCTTTGATGAATCTATGGAATATTTTTTTCTGACCATAAAAACTTTAAAAATAGTAAAATTTATTAATATTTTCTTAATTGTTCCAGATTTTGTCATAGTTAAAAAACTTTTCTCTACTTTTCCCATGTTTTCTTCTAGTACATATATATTTTTATTTTTTTGCGACTGGTTGGTATGGGGATCTGAGCCCTTGAGCGTGGTGTTATCAGCACTGTGCTCTAACAAAGTGAGCTAATCGGTTGGCCCCTATAATTTCATTCTTCATTTAGGTCTTGATGGAGTTTGGATGTGTTGTCCCCGCCAAAACTCATATGGAAATTTGATCCCCGGTGCAGCAGTGTTGGAAACTGATTGAGTCATGGGGGCAGATCCCTCATGAATGGATTAATGCTCTCCCTGAGGGAGGAGGAATTAATGAGTGAGTTCTCATTCTATTAGTTCCTGCCAGAGCTGGTTGTTTAAAAAGACCCTGGCAAGGGCCGGCCTTTGGCTCACTGGGAAGAGTGCGGTGCTGATAACACCAAGGCCACGGGTTTGGATCCTATATAGGGATGGCCAGTTAGCTCACTGGTTGAACGTGGTGCTGACACCACCAAGCCAAGGGTTAAGATCCCCTTACTGGTCATCTATTTAAAAAAAAAAAAGAAGACACTGGCACCTCTCTCTCTGTCTCTCTCTCTTGCCTCCTCTCACCATGTGATCTGTTTGTACCCGCCAGTCACCTGCCAGTTTTCCACCACGAGTAGAAACAGCCCGAGGCCCATGCCAGATGCAGCTGTCCCAGAACCATAAGCCAAATAAACCTCTGTTCTTTATAAATTACCCAGTTTCATGTATTCTGTTATAGCCACACAAAACAGACTAAAACAGGTCTCTGATACATTTGGAGTTTATTCTTATGTATGCCAATAGGTATGTATCTAGGTTTTTCTACCCATATGGCTATCCAGTTGTCCCAACGCCATGTATTAAGAAGTCCTATGCCATATGACTAGGTATCAGTCATCCTTGACTCATCCTTTGCTTTTTTCCCTCCAGAAGCTACACATTTGGAACATTCCCCCTTTAAATTACCTATACTTATTTTTTTCTTTTCAGGGACCACCAAGCAAGAACTTTACCTATACTTTTAATATACTTCCATACTATGATCGGGACATTTTTTAAAATTTTCAGACTTAGTGGGTGCTTAATCTTTCTCAAAGTAGTTTTAGTAGTAGTTCTTATCTCATTAGTAGGTCCTCTCTTCCCACAGTTTTTCTCCATCTGGCTGCTCACCACAAAGGCTGACAGCAGGGCAGGGGTGTGGTGGGAGCATGGGAGATTACACATTCGAATCTAGTGATTTTTCTCTTCTTACAGCTATTTTGAAGTTTCAGCCTTCTCTGACTTCAAATTATGTTAAGGGGATGACTTTTGGGTAGATTTATTTTACCTTTCTTTTCTTTCTTTCTTTCTTTCTTTCTTTTTTTTTTTGTATTGTTTTATGACAAAATATCGTGAGATAGGTAGCTAGGTGGCCATCACTGTCTGTAGCTATATCAGTCCATTTATATTTTATGTAATTATTGATATGGGTAGATTTAAGTATATCATCTTGCTATCGGCTTTTTAAATTTTTTTTTTAATTGAGATATAATTCCTGTCACACTAAATTCACTGTTTTAAAGTGTACACTTCAGCAGTTTTTGGTATATTCACTATATTATATAACTATCATTACTATCTTAATTCCAGAATATTTCCATCACCCCAAAAAGAAGTTCCCTATCTACCAGAAGTTAGCCACCATTGCTCCCTAACTCCATCCCTGGCAACCACTAATCTTTCTTCTGTTTCTATGGGCTCACCTCTTCTAGACATTTCCCATAAATGGAATCATACGATATGTGGCCTTTTGTGTCTGGATTCTTTCACTTAGCATAATGTTTTCTAGGTTCATCCATGTTTTAGCATGTAACAGTACTTCATTTTTGTGGCTAAATAATATTCCATTGTATGTATATACCACATTTTATTTATCCATTCATCGCTGATGGAAATTTAGGTTGTTTCCATTTTTTAGCTATTATGAATAATATTGGAGGCTGGCTGGTTAGCTCACAGGGTTAGAGCATTTGTTGATAACACCAAGGTCAAGACCTGTCAAAAAACAAATAAATTTGGGCTGGCCCCGTGGCTCACTCCGGAGAGTGCGGTGCTGATAGTGCTGACGCCGTGGGTTTGGATACTATATAGGGATGGCCAGTGCACTCACTGGCTGAGCATGGTGCAGGCAACACCAAGCCAAGGGTTACAATCCCTTTACCGGTCAAATAAATAAATAAATAAATATATAAAATAATATTGCTATGAACATGTACAAGTTTTTGTGTGGAAACACGTTTTCATTGCTCTTGGGTATATATCTAGGACTGGAATTACTCAGTCATCTGGCAATTCTGTGTTGGACTTTTTAAAGAATTGCCAAACTATTTTTCCACAGTAGATGCACAAAAGTTTTTAATCTTGAAGTCCAATTTTACATTCCCACCAGCAACATCTGAAGTTTCTAATTTCTCCACATCCTTGCCAACACTTGTTACTGTCCTTTCTGTTGTTATTATTTTTATTATAGCTATCCCTGTGGGTATGAAGTTGTATCTCATTGTGGTTTTGATTTACATTTCCTTAATGACCAGTGATGTTGAGCATCTTTTCATGAGTTTATTCCCCATTTGTATATCTTCTCTGGAGAAATGTCTATTTGAATCCTTTGCCCATTTTAAAAATTGGGATATTTGCCTTTTTAATGTTGAATTGTTAAGAGTTCTTTATGTATTCTAGACACTAGACCTTATCAGTTATATAATTTGTAAATATTTTGTTGGCTGTCTTTTCACTTTCTTTATAATGTCCTTGGAAGCATGAAAAGTTTTTAATTTTGAAGTCCAGTTTACCTATTTTTTTCTTTGATTGCTTGTGCTTTTGGTGTCATATCTGAGAAACTATTGTCTAATGTAAGATCATGCCCATTTTCATGTTTCCTTCCAAGAGTTTTATAGTTGTAGTTCTTACATTTAGGTCTTTGATCCACTTTGAGTTAATTTTTGTGTATGGTGTGAGGGAGATGTTCAAACTTCACTTTTTTGCAGGTTGATATCCAGCTGTCCCAGTACCATTTGTAGAGGAGACTATTCTTTCTTTCTCCATTCCATGGTCCTGGCACCCTGTCAAAAATCAATTGATAGGGCCGGCCCGGTGGCGCACTGCTACAGTGCGCCGCTTAGGAGCACGGTGGCGCTCCCGCCGAGGGTTCGGATCCCACATACAGACCGGCAGCCGCTCACTGGCTGAGCGAGGTGCAGGCGCAACACTGAGGGTTG
>NW_007738363.1:27769-34570 GCF_000696425.1 Galeopterus variegatus | reverse complement strand
GGTCCGGTATGGGCGCGACACTGAGGGTTGCGATCCGTTGCCGGTCACAAAAAAAGACAAAGAGGAAAAAAAAAATCAATTGATGATGGATATATGGTTTTATTTCTTTTTTTTTTTTTGCCTTTTTGTCTTTTTTACTGACCGGTAACGGGATCGCAACCCTCGGTGTTGCGCCCGCACCGCGCTCAGCCAGTGAGCGGGAACTGGTCTCCACATGGGATCCGAACCCTCGGTGGGAGCGCCGCCACGCTCCCAAGCGGCTCACTTCTCCAGTGCACCACCAGGCCGGCCCTATATGGTTTTATTTCTAAACTTTCAATTCTTTTGTGTATTTTTAAACCACTTTATGTATAACTTAAGAACCTTACAACAGAATACTTTCATTTCTCTCCTCCTGTCTCTTTGTATTTTTGTTATATCTTTTACTTTATTTAAGGTATAAATCCCACAGTACATTTTTACTTTTCTTAAATAGTCAATTATTTTTAAAGAAATTAAGATATGAGGGAGAAATGTTTATATTTACCCACATATTTACCATTTCTTTCTTTTTGTTTTTTTTTAAAGATGATCAGTAAGGGGATCTTAACCCTTGACTTGGTGTTGTCAGCACCACACTCTCCCAGTGAGCCACAAGCTGGCCCCATATTTACCATTTCTGATGCTCTTAATTTGTATTATAGATCCACATTCTCATCTAGTATCATATGCTATCAGTTTTACTCGACTCAAAGAGCTTCCTTTAATATTTCTTATACTGCAAATCTGTTGGCAACAAATTCTCTTGGCTTTTGTCTGTGAATGTCTTGATTTCACCTTAATTTTGAAGAATATTTTCACTGGATATAGAATTCTAGATTTACTTTTTTTCCCTTGCACTTTTAAAATGTTACTTAATTGTTTTATGGTTTGTATTGTTTATGAGAAGAAGTCAGTAGTAATTCTTATTATCATTAATTTACCTAAGAGTCTCTTGTTATTTTTAGTTTTTAGAAATTTGATTATCACAGTCTTAATTACTTCAGCGAGATAAAAAGTCTAGGAATTGGGTAAAACTGATTCCTCCCATTTTACTCTTTTTTCAAAACTGTTTTAGTTATTCTAGTTCTTCTAACTTTTTCATGTAAATTTAAGAATAATCTTTTCAATCTCTATTTTTAAAAAGCTTTTGATATATATATATATATATATATATTTTTTTTTTTTTGTCTTTTTCGTGACCAGTAAGGGGGTCACAACCCTTGGTGTGGCGTCGCCCGCACTGCGCTCAGCCAGTGAGTGCACCGGCCATTCCTATATAGGATCCGAACCCGCGGCAGGAGTGTTGCTGCGCTCCCAGCGCCGCACTCTCCCGAGCACACCACGGGGCCAGCCCTTGATATTTTGATAAGAATTTAATTAAACTACATATTAATGAGGAGAACTGACATCTTTATTATGCTGAGTCTTCTAATCCATGGGTACAGTATGTCTCTCCATTTATTTAGATCTTTGATTTCTTTCATCAGTGTTTGTAGTTTTCAATATACAAGTCCTGTACATGGCTTGTTAGGTTTACATCCAAGTAGTTTCTTTTTTTGTTTTGTTTTGAGCATTTATAAATGAGTATTGTAATAGTATTTTCAATTCTTGTGTCCAAGTGTTCAGTGCCAGTACACATAAATATAATTGATCTTTGTATGTCTTATATCCTGTAACCTTGCTAAACTCACTTAATAATTCTTTGATTTTTGTGTGTGTGGATTCCTTGGGATTTTATATGGACACAATCATGTTATCTGCAAATAGGGACAGTTTTATTTCTTCCTTTCTGATCTATATGCCTTTTATTTCCTTTTCTTGCTGTATTGTACTGGCTAGAATTTCTAGCACTATGTTGAATAAGAATGGTGGGAGAGGACATCTTTGCCTTGTTCCATATCTTGCGGGAAAGCTTTTATGGTCACTTCAGATATCTTATTACGTATGCATAACTTATCACAGTCTACTCATGCTATCATTTTACCAGTTCCAATGAAATGTAGAAACTATATTTCCATTTATATCTATTTATCCTCCTCTGTTTACAGTAATTGCTTGGGATATATGAGACAAAAAGAAAACTCAGGAAATTAATTTCTGTGTCTTGAGCAAGGTCCCCAGTCAGTCTGCCTTTTTCTTTCCATCTTCCAGAAACTTCTTATATCTGTTTTATATAAAACTCAGTATTTTAGTTATACTTAGTGGGAGAAATAGAAAAAGTATGTCTACTGAATGTTCCTGGAAGTGGAAATACTCAGATATTTTGTTTTTCAGTTCTTGAATTTCAATCTCTTTTATTATATTCATGTCTTTCTTTAAGTTCTTGAACATATTTATAAAAGCTTGTTTTGAACCACAGTCAAAGGTTCAGATTCCCATAATGGTCAGCCGCCAAAAAAAAAAAAAAAAGCTTGTTTGTTTAAAAACCTTGTCGGCTAATTCCATCATCTTGTCAATTTTGTGTCTTATTTTTATTGATTAGTTTTTCTTCTGGCTATGGGTTACATCTTCCTTCTTTGCCTATCTAGTAACATTTTATTGTATGTTGAATATTATTGATACTATGTTGTTGATTTTGTTGCCTTCCTTAATAAAGTGTTGGGTTTTGTTTAAGCCAGTAATTCTTTTTTAACCAGGTAGTCCATTTACTTGAGGATGTTTGATCTCTTTTGAGGCACGTTTTCACATTTTGTTAGAGATGCTCCAGGATAACCTGTATACTATTGCTCAGGCTAGTGAAATTCCTAAGGCAAGATCATTCTGGGATCTCTACTGAATGCCCAGAGTATTCAGCAATGTCTCTTCATTCTGGCTTGAGGGAACTTAAATATCTCCCAGCCTAGTGCGATCTCTGATAGTTGTTCTTTCCTTAGTATTTGTTCTTTGCTCAGCCTCATGGAATCTCACCAGTGCAAGTGCAGCTCAGTAGTTGGCCAAAGACTCAAGGTGATCCCTATGCAGATTTCTGGTGTTCCTTCTTTGAACAGATCCCTTTTCTTTTCTTTTCTTTTTCTGGTGGCTGGCTGGTACAGGGACTGAACCCTGGACCGTGGTGTTATCAGCACCACACTCTAACCAACTGAGCTAACCAGCCAGACCTACTGATCTCTTTTCTATGGTACCCTGCCCCACAAAGCCCAACTACCTCATAACTTTGAGTTCCAATCTCTGTGTTTTTTAGCTTGGTGAGCTCACCAAATTATGTTTGATGCCCCTGCCTGAGTTGTAGCTGGAAATTACCTCCAGGTAGAAGGAAAAAGCAGTCATGAAGTTCACCTTATTTGCTTTCCTTCTCTCAGGGATCACAGCCCTGTACTATCTGTGGCCAACATCAGAAGACATTTATTTAATATATTTTGTCCAGTTTTAGAATTATTTTATTGTGTTATGTCTAATCAAATGCTAATTACTCCATTATGGTTATAGTGAAAATCCTGCTTTATGTTTTGAAAAGACAACTTTAGCTGCTGGAGAATGGATTGGGGCAGGGGCAAGAATAGAAGCAGGGAGACCTGTTTAGAGTCTATTCCAGTAATCCAAGAAATAATGGTGGCTTAGACTACTTTGGAAATGGAGATAGGTGGATGAATGAGCTCATGCTCATTAGTTAGTAAAAGTCTCATGTATTTTAAACAAATGTTCTGAATAATTTATTTGAAATGAAAATACTCTCTTGAGGACTGGCTCATAGGAAAAAACCCAAACTCTTCAGTATGACATTCAAGGCTTTTTAAAGGCTGGCTCTAACTCTTTTTCCAACACCATCTTCTATTACTCCTCTACACATATGGTAGTGGCTTTTATTTCTGTCTACCAGCACCATTCCTAACAGATCCTTCTTCTCAGGTTGTAGTCCCTTATTAATACACAAAGCCTTTCCTCTTCAACTGATTGGTTTCCTTACTGCCTCGTGCTGCTATTTCTGCTGGCACCTTTATTCAATTACTCCTTCAGAAGGTTCTCTTATGAGATCTCCACATGTTTTAGTCCTATGATTTCTTCCAGGCCAAGCTTAAATCTTACTTGCTTCCAAAAGCCTTTCTCTCCTTCCTTTATCCCTACCTTTTCCTTTCCCAGCATTATTACAGCTCCCTACTCTGAAATCCTTTTCTTTTATCACTTGGCATATGCTTCCTATCTTGTCATTTTCCTCTTCGTATATGGACCCCTTTTCTTAGTGTAGAACAGTGACTCTCCAAGTGTGGTCCAAGGACCCTCAAGGGTCCCAGAGAGCCTTTCAGTGGGTACACGGGGTCAAAACTATTTTCAAAATGATATGAAGACATTACTTGCCTTTTTTACTCTGATTCTCTCACATGTGGAATTTTCTAGATGCTACATGATAACACAGGTTAACACAACATAGGATAACACAGGTTATCACAACAGATTAAATGCAGAAGCAGACATGAGAATCCAGTTGTCTTACTAAGCCAGGAATTAAAGAGATTCTCAGAAATGTAAAAAAATGCTGATCTTTTCACTGTTTTTTTGTTGTTATAGAAAATATAGTTTTCATAAATATATGGTATTTATGTTAAGTTGTAATAGGTATATATTGATATATATATATACATATATAGCACACACTATATATATATATAGCAAACTATATATATATATATTTTTTTTTTTGTTTAGTGGCTGGCTGGTATGGGGATCTGAATTTATTGGGGTTTTTGGTTTGTTTGTTTGTTTTTCCTTTTTGTCATTTTTCGTGACCGGCAACGGATCACAACCCTCAGCATCACGCCCGCACCGGACCGGGACCGGCAACGGGATCGCAACCCTTGGTGCTGCGCCCGCACCTCGCTCAGCCAGTGAGCGGCCGGTCTGCATGTGGGATCCGAACCCTCGGCGGGAGCGCCGCCGCACTCCCAAGCGGTGCACAGTAGCAGTGAGCCACCGGGCCGGCCCTATTGTTATTTTTAAATGAATGAATAAATGGATAAATAAATATTTAAACATTTTCTCATTCTCAATTTTTAATATTGGAAATATAGATAGCTAAAACTCACATAAAAGTTCTTTGGGATCCTCAAATTTTGCAGTGTAAAGAGGTCCTGAGACCAAAACGTTTAAAAACTGCTGCTCTTGATTATAGGAGGGCAGTGTCAACCTAAAAGAAGAAACTGAGGAAAAAATATAAAATAAAGACTTTGTTCGGGCCAAGTTTTAGGATTGCAGCCTGGGAGACATAGACTCAGGTTGCCCTGAATATGTGCTCCATAAGACAAAAGAGAAGTCAGTAGTGTTTAAAGGAAAAAGGCTGTGAAAAGGAGGGTGGATTACAAAGCTGTGATCGGTGCTAGCATAGGTCAAATAGCCTTGTCCATAAGGGATCAGTTGTAACAGTTCTCTGAGGTGGGCTTTAGTCAGGGACCTTCAGGTTGGGCAGGAAGTAGCAGAACATAGTGATGAGCAGATTTGTGGCAGTTGTTCATCCAGGAAGTCACAACCTTCAGAGTGTTCTCAGTTAAGACATGCATGAAGCTCAAGCTGAGATGGCCTCCCAGCTCCATTTCAGGTGCTTTGACCAGGCCAATGTCATTTTCCCTTGACAGCAGGAAGCAGGTCTTATGCCTCTTTGTGTCTCCATTACCATGCACATTGTAAGATTTCAATAAATGTTAACTGATTATAAAGATGTGGGAATTTGGGGCACACATTTCAGTAAGTGAAAGTAATTTTTTTAAGGGGAACATTTTATTATCATCTTAAATGTTACATTTTTTCTTTCCTAGGTACGACTCCTAGGTATAATAATCTTATCTGTTTCTTCTGCTGTGAGTTCACGAGTGAAAAAAAATGAGTACAAAAACGACCCTTTATTGAAGTGGAGGATGCGCTTGTGCTGTCAGTATAGCGGAGAAGATACTGCTCAAAAAAGTTTAAACTATGCAAAAAGTTTTCTGGAAATGTTAATTTGCTAGTGCCCCCAACAGAGAATGAGGGAGCTTTAGTTAGGAGAGAAAATGGTGACATGTAAATGCCCAAGATTAAGGAGAAACAGCTGCAGTGAAGAGCTGCTTGGCACAAACTATTTGATTTTAATTGCGTGGAAGATAATTGGCCCAACTGGTTTGTGAAAGATTTGGAAAACAAAATTATACCAGGAAAAACAAATAATAATTCAAGAACTATTAAAGCAAGACAATGAGATTCATTTCAACCTAAATTATCCCTTAAGGCAAATTCTCTGCAGACTAAGAAAGTATTTCAACTAAAGTTTTTAAAACCTGCCTTGGAGCTTTAAAAAGTTGTAAATATATCAGAGTTTTTAAAAAATGGTCTCCAATAAAACTTCAATTCTCTTCCTTATTAGAGGACTTTTTTATATTTCCCTGTTCTTTTTTTTTTTTTTTTGGTGACGCCAGTGCATGGATCCAAATCCTTGACCTCCCACCACGCTCTCCCAAGTGAGCTAATCAGCCCTGTTCTTTGACCTAAGACTCTCATCACCTTAGGTGTGTAAGATTCAAAAAGGTAAAAAAGTTAAGTCTTGGACCAGTATTAGTTTACACTCTTAGATGAAGCTGATAGTCTGACTTTCTCTAAAATCTCATCTTATCAAGTTTTTACTGTTTTATCTCAGGGATCAGCAAACTTCCTAAAAATGCTTTGTAGGATATAAGGTTTCTGTGGCAACTACTCAACTCTGCTTGCCTGAAAAGACGTACAAATGAGTGGGCTTGGCTGAACTCCAATGATACTTTATTTACAAAAATAGAAGATGGGCTAGATTTGGCCTGCTTTCTTTTTTCTTTCTTTTTTTTTTTT
>NW_007738363.1:26569-27496 GCF_000696425.1 Galeopterus variegatus | reverse complement strand
TACAAAAATAGAAGATGGGCTAGATTTGGCCTGCTTTCTTTTTTCTTTCTTTTTTTTTTTTATAAAGATGACCGGTAAGGGGATCTCAACCCTTGGCTTGCTGTTGTCAATACCACGCTCAGCCAGTGAGCTAACCGGCCATCCTTATATAGGATCCGAACCCGCGGCCTTGGTGTTATCAGCACCACACTCTCCCGAGTGAGCCACGGGCCAGCCCTTCGCCTGCTGTCTGATGTAGTTTGCTGACCACTGACTCCTGGTCTATCAGATCAAATCTAAATGCCTTACTCTGGCATCTCAGCAGGACAATTTCATCATTTGTCTGTGCCTAATCTTCTATTGTTCCCCCATGCTAAGTTTAGTTCTAGTCCAAGTGTCCTTGCATTTCCCAGATGCCCTGCTCATTCCTGCTTTCAGGACTTTGCATATGTGGATCCCTCACCAGGAATAGCCTCTTCCTTCATTCTGCCTTTCCAAGTCTTACCCTTCCTTTCAAGTCTGGCTATACCTTCTTTGTGAAGCCTTTTTGGATAACTCCGACAAATATTCCCCTCTCCCTTTTCTCAACCCTTCATGACTATCCATAGCCGATAGTATAGCAAGATATTTTAAACTTATTTCAGACCATTTAGTCAATTACAATATGACAATACCTGTTTACATAAGTCTCTAATGGTCCTTTTTAGGCAAATCTTGCCTGGAAAGCAGCAGCCACTCAGAGGTGGATTTACTGTAAAGCTAATTAAACTCTACCTTTAGGGACCTTCACTTGCTTAGGTCCCTGTACTTAATTGTGTATTTATGAGTCTACATTTTCTTAAGGAGGGCCTCCAAATTTGTGTAAGCTCTTCTGGGTATATACCCAGAGTAATGGAAATCATCATGTCAAAGGGATACCTGCACTCCCATGTTCATTGCAGCTCTATT
>NW_007738363.1:21069-26113 GCF_000696425.1 Galeopterus variegatus | reverse complement strand
TGGAACCAACCTAAATGTCCATTGATGGATGATTGGATAAGGAAATTGTGGTATATATACATCATGGAAAACGACTCTGCCATAAAAAAGAATGAAATACTCCCATTTGTGACAATATGGATGAGCCTGGAGAAACTTATGTTGAGTGAAATACACAAAGCACAGAGGGATAAATACCACATGTACTCACTCATATGTGGGAGCTAAGAGAGAAAAAAGGAAGAAAAGAAAGACCACAGTGGTGAATTGGACTTGCAGAGGGACAGAACATTCCTTGGGCTACAAAGTGGAGTGCGGGGCAAAGGGCAAGGGAGAGGGAGGTTGGGGATAGTTGGGTAGGGGACAAGGAGTACAAATGCAATTTGTGGTAATGGGTATGCTGCCAGTATGAATCCGGCCCTCACATCATGGGAACAAGGAGGGACAATCAGCTTTGTATCTCATGAATATTCATAACCAATTAAAAAATGTTTTGTGTAAGCTTCAGGATCCATAAAACCTGCATCTGCCCCTGGGCTCACCAAAAGGCCTGGTACAAAGTTGGCATAGCAGAGATTACTAATCTTCCCTCAATATCCATTTTCTTTGCTGGAATGCCTACCTCCCAGGTTGTTGCATGAAGGAGAAATACACATCTGTCTTAAGTCATTGTTTTCTGGGTCTCTCAAAATGGCAACTTAGACCTGGCACTATAAGCTGGTTACAGTAAGTGCTCAAAAATATTTATTGAACTCAATGTGACTATTAACTAAGAAACAGATTGATGCAGATCTGCTATTTTGAATCATTCAGCTCCTCATCTTCTCATTTTGCTACATTTGTGTTGTATAGAATATAAAACGGGCTATAGGATATATTTAAATAATAAAAGTACATGTGATTATAACTGCATTTTCTGTTTTAGAGAAGGCAATATACTTTTGTAGCAACTTTATAAAGCAAATTAGAGTAGTAGCTTGCATAGGTGGCCTTATAAAAAATGACGACTTACTTCACTTGGGCACAACTCATCAATACTTTGCTTACCAGCTCCCGCCTAATTCTTGCCCAGTTGTGTGATGAGTAGAGTGAGATTCATCCTACTGTTCCTAAGTTTGTACAGGACTAAAGTTTTCCACAATAAAAAGTTTTTAAAATCACCTGGCACACCTGTAAAATATTTAGATTTCAGGCCTCCCCATTCCCACACCCATTTGGAGACTCTAATTTAGTAAGTCTGTTGTGGGATCTAAGAAACTGCAATGTTAATTATCTCCTCTATCCCTGCCCACCCCAACCCCTACCTCCTTAGCCCCCACCCCCACGATGCAGTTGTTCTTCAGACCACACTCTGAGAAATAGTCTAACAGAATGTCTGTTTCATTTCAAGTGACACTTTGAAGAAGTTCGTCATTACAGATATTTATTATCCTGTTAGACATTTTGCTTTGCTTTTAAAATAATACCCCCTGGACAGATCACCCCTGCACGACAAGAATGACTGAGTGTATTAGCTATAGATCTCTCCCACGGCTCCAGAAATAGTGAAAAAAAAATTTTTTTTTCCAGTGGCTGGCCAGTACAGGGATCCAAACCTGTGCTTTGCTGTCGTAAGACCGCACTCTAACTAACTGATCTAGCCAGCCAGCCTGGTAGAGGAATTTCTGAGAAATTTGTCACCTGACACATTAGAATGCATCTGATCCACTGTGCATGTCTGTCACCTTTAGGTTTTGGCTATTTTAATTACCTTTGCTGCACTTGTAAAGTGTGTATCATCTTCTCTTGAGCACTCCTCACATTTTGCCCTCCTCCTTTACTCTTCCATTCACCACCTTTTCCATACCCCCTCCACAGAGAAAACCCCTTACCGAAAATCTAAGGCAGTGATCTGTCTAGAGAGTAGGGCACATGGTTTTTTTTTTTTTTATAAAAAGGAAAGGAGGAGGCATTTGAATATTTTTTCAGCTCTGATTTAAAGTCTTCAGCAGATAAAGCCTTCAGATGAGAGTACGTCGTTCTGAATGTGAGTAGTTATGCCGTGTCACAGCCTTTCTCATTCTTCTCAAGCCCCTGCCCATCTTATTCACAGCAGATGACCTTGTCTCCTACTTTAAGAATGAACAGAAACCCTAGAAGTAAACTCCTTTAAGCTCTTTGTATCTCCTCTACTTCCTTTTTCTTTTGACTCACTAAGAGAAATTCCCCCTCCTGAAGGCCCACTCTTCCCCTAGACCTCTTGATCAAACCTCTTTGCCCATCTTTTCTCTCTTTTGCTAAGCTCTCCAGTCTTGTCTATTTGTTCTTTTCTCCCTTTCCTCACCACTTCCTCTAAAATTCCACTATATGTCCTTCTCCAGCCCCACTTTACCTCCCAACTGCCTCTCCTCTGCACATTTCATTCTTTCCTCAAGCCTTTTGAATATGTCTCTCACCCCTCCCTCACTCTTTTGAAAGGACTCTCCATAAGGTCACCTCAACCTCTGAATTATTCAGCCAGTGGCTCCTTTGCACTTCTCATTTCCCTTGGCATTTTGGCAGCACGTGGCACTGCTGCTCTCCCCCTTTCCAAAACCACTATCCTGCCTTGGTTTTTAGGACATCACTCCCTCCTCATTCTTTTGTTTCTCAGATGGCTCCCTTTTCACACCCACTTGATAGAGCATCCTAAATATTAGTGTTGCCAAAGGTTCCATAGTACCTGACCTTGTAAATTTTGGGGGAAGGCTAAATGAGATAATGCATACGAAGTACTTAGCACTATGTCTGGCACACAGTAAAAAATCGTTCAATAAATAGTTGGGATGATGTTGGTGATGATGACCTCATTAGTTTTTTCCAGCTTCACACATGCTCTTTGGGTGATCTCACCCACTTTCAGTGCTTCAATTCCCATATATAAATTGATGGCTCTTTATCATTTATCTCCAGAGTTTGAGACCTCTTTCAAGGTACATATCTTCAACTATCAGACATATCCTGATTACTATTAGGTAAAATTGGGTATTCTTATAGTACCTTTTACATATCTATTAAAGTACTTATCATGTTATAATTTTGGGTTAACATGTTGGACTCTCCCACTACCAGTCGGTCTTCAACTTTTTCACTTCTAGTACACGTGTGCAGTATACTCCTATCAGAACTAGGGTGGCTAGGGCAGTACTTTCATAACTGGCCCTTAAAAATTGCAGTGTGTCTTCATAAGGGCATATGCCTTCACCAGCTCCAGTTCAGAATAACTCCTTGCCTGGAAGCTCTTTAAGGGCAAGGATTGCTTTATTCTCTCTGTATCTCTAGCATCTGGCATGGTGACTGGTATACAGTCAGCACATAGTGAATATTTCTGAGTAAATTAATGAATAAAATTAGGACTAGCTTATTTGGGTTCACAATTCCTCACACGTGCATAAAAATAAAGCTGAATTTGGGATTTTTTATTTATTTATTTATTTTTTTTTCCTTTTTGTCTTTTTTCGTGTCCAGCAACGGATCGCAACCCTCAGTGTCACTCCCGTACCGGACTGGGACCGGCAACGGGATCGCAAACCTCGGTGCTGCGTCCGCCCCTTGCTCAGCCAGTGAGCGGGAACCAGTCTGTATGTGGGATCTGAACCCTCGGCGGGAGCGCCACTGCACTTCCCAAGCAGCGCACTGTAGCAGTGCACCACCGGGCCGGCCCTGAATTTGGGATTTTTTAAAAGTTAATAACACTTTTTATGAATTTTAATCCAGTTAGTTTAAATACAAGTTCATGAAATCATATTGCTATTTAACTCAATAGAGATGGTCTTAAACATTAACTTTATTACTTTATAGAGCCCTCTGTGCCTTCTCTCTATTCATGGGTGTGTTCCACAACCCCATGGGTAGTGAATGGGCCACCAGTTTCTTTTTTCTTTTTTTTCTCACCAACACATGTACTTTATTGAATTCCATTGTAGACAGATATGTGAGTATAAATGGCTGTATAAAGATATGGGGTCAAGGATTCAGAACCATAGCCCCAACATGCAGGGTCAGCAGTGTGTGGTGGAGGCCATAGCCACTACTACTAGCTTCTACAGTTCTGTATTGTCTGTAAAATTATACATCAGACTGTTGTGAGGCAAATGCCAGTAAAAGGATGAATCTAGTGGTCAAAATGATGGTGAGGACTAGGGCCCAGATGTTCAGGGTCTTGGTGGTGGAGGCATAAACTTGGGCCCCCGTCATGTTGCCCATCGTCTTCCTGTCCCTAGACTTTATGGAGTAGGCGAATGCTATGAAGCCCAGGCAGCACCAGTTCATGAAGAGCATGTTGAACAGGCACCAGTCTGCATGGTTGGGCATGGAGGTCTCACTGTTGATCATGGTGGATGTCACAAGAGCCAAGCTGTGAGGCACCCCCAGCATGGCCACCTCATGCTCCTCCTTGAGTATCTTATAGTTTGGGGGGAGTGTTGGCACAATTGAAGAAGGTTAGGAAGTGTGGTTCATGGTACCAAGACACAACCAACTGTCAGGTCACCAGTCTCTGCATACAGGCCATGATATCCTATATAGATAGTCCTGAGTATGTGTAAAAAAATATTCCTAATTATTTGCAGGCAGAATATAAACACTCTGAGTGATTTTGTTTTCTGGCAGTTATCAAGAGTCCCTATCTTCTTTGTGGAAATGAGACATGTTGGATAATCCTTCATAAAAGAAATTGTCACATATTTAAGTCATATAGAAAACAGCTATCCTCAGGTATATTAATGAGTATTGTTGGTACTAACTGATAACTATCATTTTAATAGACTTCTTTCTAAACTCAATCATAAGTTGAAATTTTTTGTGAACTTCAATGAGCTAAAAATATCAAGCCAAAGACAAAAAGTATCAACAACCAGCAATACCTTGTATTAAAAAGCCACTTCTCTGGCTTCTGAAAATAAAGACAGTTTTTCTTCAGTTCTGATTACAGATGCATTACAACAGATTTCCCAGACTGTTGGGCTATCATTAAATAAGAATATTTTTATTTTATTATTATTATTTTTTTGTCTTTTGTCTTTTTCCGTGTCCGGCAACGGATCGC
>NW_007738363.1:6173-20671 GCF_000696425.1 Galeopterus variegatus | reverse complement strand
CCCGTACCGGACCGGGACCGGTAATGGGATCGCAAACCTCGGTGCTGCGCCCGCACCTCGCTCAGCCAGTGAGCGGGAACCGGTCTGTATGTGGGATCCGAACCCTCGGCGGGAGCACCGCCGCGCTTCCCAAGCGGCGCACTATCCAGTGCGCCACCGGGCCAGCCCAATAAGAATATTTTTAAATGATAATTTCACTCACTGCAAAATATGCATTGAGCTATGTAGCAGGCACTGTAAAGAAGAAAGACAGTCCCTGCCTTCTAGGGGCTTAGAGATTAGTGGGGACCACAGATTAATAAACTAAGGAGAGGGCCAGCCCGGTAGCGCACTGCTACAGTGCGCCGCCTGGGAGCATGGCGGCGCTCCCGCCGAGGGTTCGGATCCCACATACAGACCGGTTCCCGCTCACTGGCTGAGCGAGGTGCGGGCGCAGCACCGAGGTTTGCGATCCCATTGCCGGTCCCGGTCCGGTACGGGCGCGACACTGAGGGTTGCGATCCGTTGCCGGACACGAAAAAAGACAAAAAAAAAAATAAATAAAGGAAAAAAAATAAATAAATAAACTAAGGAGAGAAAGAGCATTCCCAGACGGAGGCAACAGCACATGTAAAGGCACAGAGGCCAGAGATGGTACAGTTCTTTCAGAGATAGTTCCATGGGGCTAGAGGATAGGGAGCAGATGTAGGGCAGGGAAAGGTGTTGAGGATGGAGAGAGAGAAAAGGGTCAGATATACCAAGCTATGAGAGCATTATTTGCCACGTGAAGAGATTTGGATTTTATTCAGTGGGCAATGAATAATTCTCTGATAGCAGTGAAGAGGAAAAGACTGGTGGGGAATTAAATTAGAGGTAGGGAGATTAGTTGGAGGTTACTGTAAAAGTCCAGCTAAGAAATGAAGAGGGCCTAGCCTAAGGCAGTGGAGATGAAGAATTTCTCTTTATCATTGCTTTAAGCAATTTGATTATGATGTTCCTTGGTGGAGTTTTCTTCATGCTTTCTGTGTTTAGGGTTGGTTGAACTTCTTGGATCTATGGATTTATAGTTTTCATCAAATTTGAAAAGTTTTTTGGTCATTATTTCCTCAAATATTTTTTTCTGTACCCTCCCCTCTTCTTTGGGGACTCCAATTACACATATATGTTAGGCTACCTGAAGTTGTTCCGCAGCTTGCTGATGCTCTCTTTTGGGAAAATGACATTGGTCTGGTCAAGGTACCTAAAATGGAGCTGAGTTTCAGGCATGTCTTAACTGAGAATATTCTGGAACTTTTCACTCAGCACCATAAGAGGCACAACCTCCTGGAGGAACAACTGCTGAAGAAACTATTGTTTGCTACTTTTTTGCTAATTCTGGCCAAATTAGAAGGTTCCTGACTAAAAGCTCACATCAAAGAACTGTTACAACCAATCCCTTATGCACAAGGCTAACACATTAACACCAATCACAGCTTTTATAACTGCCCCCTCCTTTTCCTGCGCATTTTCCTTTAAATATCCTGACTCTCTTTTGTTCTCCAGAGCACATGTTCAAGACTTTTTGTATCTGTGTCTCCAAGGCTGTAGTCCTAAGGAGCTCTCAAATAACCCTTCTTTGTTTAATTCTCAACCAGGTGGTCATTTTACTTTGGTTGACATTTTCTCTATGTGTTTCATTTTGGATCGTTTCTACTGTTATGTTTTAAAGTTCTTTAGTCTATTCTTTGACAATGTCTAATTTGCTGTTAATCTCTTCCAGTGTATTTTTCATATCCAATATTGTATTTTTCATCTCTAGAAGTTAGATTTAGGTCTTTTAAAATAACTTCCATGTCTCTACTTAACATTTTCAATCTCTTCTCTAGCTTCCTGAATATACAGAATACAGTAATAACAAGTGTTTTAATGTCTTTATGTACAAATTCTCTATTCTGTGTAATTCTTGATATGTTTCTACTGATTGATTTTTCTCCTCCTTATGGGTCATATTTTCATGCTTCTTTGCATGCCTGATAACTTTTATTGAATGCCAGACATTGTGAATTTTACCTTGTTGGGGCTGGCACTTTGAGGATTGTTCCCTCTGCTCTTTTCTGGTGCTACTTTCTCCAGCCTCAGGTAGTTTCCTCAAACTCCTGTCTGATTAGTACTAATTTCAAGAGAGGGACTGGAAGATAGGAAATGGGTAAAAACTCAAGAAGTAAGTATGCTTAACCCTCTGAATTCCTCATATTCTTAGGCTAACAGAATTGGGTCTAGCTAAGATTGTTTGTTGGTAGACCTTCAAGAAATAGAACCATGCTCTAAAAGTATTGAAAAAAAAGATCAAACCTTAAGGGCAGGTCACAGCCAATAATAAGAAGGGTCAAAATCCAATTCATAAATGAATGACCTAACAAGTCCCTAAAGTGTTCTCTCTTCTCTGGAGTCCTTTCTTTGCACCAACCAGGTGCTAATTTTGCTCTAGCCCTAAATCATTTACCTCCTAAATCTAAAGGTGATAACCTTGTCAATTCTAATCTTATCTTTATCAAGGGACCAATTTGATTTCCATATCTCACTGTGTGAGTCAGAGAAGTCTGGGTGCTATGGATTGATTGCATTGTGTTCCCCAAAGTTCATATATTAGAAGCTTAATTCCCACTGTAACTGTTGAGGGTGGGAAATCCTGTTATGGTAATTTAAAGGTGGGGCCTTTAAGAGGTGATTAGACTGTAGGACATAGCAAGTGATTAGATTGTAGGCCATAGCAAGTGATTAATAATGGTGGTCAAGGGCGTGTTTCTGTGGGCTTTAAAAGGAAAGCATGTGAGAGTCTCTCTCTCTCTCTCTCTTTCTCTCTGTTCTGCCATTTTCTGCCATGTGAGACCCCTGTGTTGCTGTAAAGCCACCACCACCAAAGAAGACCTTTATCAGCTGTATTCCCTGGACTTTGGACTTCCCAGCCTCCAAAACTGTAAGCAACTAATTTCCTTTTCTTAAAAATCACCAAGTTCCAGGTATTTTGTTATAAGCAACAGAATTGGACTAATACACTGGGGAAAGATTTTTTTGCATATCCGAAAAGTTATTTGCAATTAAACATTTCTCCTGGGCAGGCCCGTGGCTCACTCGGGAGAGTGTGGTGCTGATAACACCAAGGCCACGGGTTCAGATCCCATATAGGGATGGCCAGTTAGCTCACTGGGTGAGCATGGTGCTGACAACACCAAGTCAAGGGTTAAGCTCCCCTTACTGGTCATCTTTTCCTAATCCTATGCTTTTTTACAAAAAAAAAAAAAAAAAAACATTTCTCCTAAACCTATATTTTTGGTGACTTGCCAGGGATAGTTTCCATTAACAATAGGCGTATATGATTCTTTAATTTGAAACTTTTTATTTAAGTATTAGGATGTGGGAAAATGTAAGTTGTTCTTGGAATATGATGAATATACTTTTCATTTTGTCTTTTTTCGGACCGGGACCAGCAACCGGATCGCAACCCTCGGTGTTGCACCCGCACCTTGCTCAGCCAGTGAGCGGCCGGTCTGTATGTGGGATCCGAACCCTCGGCGGGAGCGCCGCCGCACTCCCAAGCGGCACACAGTAGCAGTGTGCCACCGGGCCGGCCCTGAATATACTTTTGAAATCAACATACCCTTTCCAAGACATTTTTGTTTACATAACAGTAAAGAGCAACTAGTCAACCCCAGCACATTTTAAAAAAGGGTTTTGTAGGGATACCGTGGGCACTCAAGCGGAGGGGGAGGGGGAAGGCACTCCCTGGCAATATGGCACCCTTCCGGGTTCTTCTCCGCAGTAAAAGCCCGCAGGTGCCAAACCTCAACCAGTCACAGGTCAAGGCTCACTTCCTGCCCAGCCCCGTCCAATCAGCTACCGCCCCGTCCACCCGCTATCCAAACCCGGAACGCAACTCCCTATAAATATACGTGCAGTCCTTGAATAAAGCGGAACTTCTCTGGTGAACTGTCAGCCCGGGTCTCACGTGCCTCCTTCATCTGTGTGCCCTTTCAGGTTTAATAGCAGAACCTCCAAGTTACCCTCTACTCTATCCACTACACTTGACCCCAAAGTAGTCAGATTTCAGCAAGACTGAGGAGAGATGACAAGCCAAGACAGCTAGAAAGCAAGAAAAGCGCAACCTTTCTATTGGGCCTATCCCTGACAAGTCACCAAAAATATACCTGGAACTGGGTGATTTGTAAGAAAATGAAATTTGTTGCTTACAGTTTTGGAGGCTGGCCAGTTAGCTTAATTGGTTAGAGTGCCACCTTGTAACATAATAATTGCCTATGGGTTCAGTAATATTGCTATAAGAAAAAAGGATTGATTTTAACAACACTCTTTTAAAAATCTCCTTCCTTTCACTCTAGGTAATTTAGGTGACAAACAGATGTTGTTACAGGATGTCAGCTAAGAAGGGTTATGATATGAACAGTCATTAAATGTTAATTAAAACAAAACCAAGCAGATAACCTGGGAAACTTGGAAAGAGGGAGGGAAAGCTTTTCCAGGGCTTTCCCTCCAGAAGTGTGGTTGGCCCAGGTATAGAGATGACTGCTCATGCTAGAAAAAGCAGAGAATCCAGCAGATATAGAGAAGACTGGGAAGACGTGTTCTTCTGACCCCAGTGGCTCTAGCAAACAAGTTTAGCAGGTTCCAGTTTGATCTGCCCCAGGAAGAAGGTGAATATGGAATTTTATGCTTTGACTTTCAGATTTCTGAAATTTTTAAGCCTCTGGTCCCACTATTAGAGAAAAAAGGTTACCAGTTGGCTGAAATACAAATATTAAGGGAAGCAACCTCAAATGTAGGTCATTAGTCAGTCAGGTATAAAGATTAGTAGGCAATACCTTTTCCAGCTTTGTTGAAGAAGGCTGGGTATGAAGAAAGCTAGTGGTTCTTTAGAATCTGAATTTTCTTTTCCTTTTTCCTTTTTTTGTTTTATACATATATATTTTAGAAATTTTAAGACAGGATCACAGAAAGTGAATGTCTCCTATAACTGTGTTTAAAATTCATTAGCCTGGCATTCAAGGCTTTCAATAAACTGGTCTTTTTTTGTTGTTTTTTTAAAGATGACCGGTACGGGAATCTTAACCCCTGACTTGGTGTTGTCAGCACCATGTTCTCCAAAGTGAGCCATAGGCCAGCCTGTGGTCTTAACCTCTCCAATCTTACTTCCCTTTACTACTCTAGTCTAGACCAATGAAGAGTAACTTGTGGCCCACATCTTCCCCATCTAATTTCAGATGCAGCCTTTCAACTTGAAGGGTTCTAGCAACTTATTTAATCTGCTGTAGGGAAAGGTTTCCCATCATACTCTGGTTTGATATATTTCTTTGGTTGAAATTTTACCATACTTTTTTTTGAAAATGTAGACTCCACAAGGTCAGGGACAGTATCTGTCTTGCTCACTGGGTATTGCAGTGCCTAGCACAGTATCTGACAAATAATAGGCAATAAATATTTATTGATAGATGAATAAAAGAATGCCCTGGGCCGCACTCAGTAGAGTGCGGTGCTTGGGAGTGTGGCGGTGCTCCTGCCGAGGGTTCGGATCCCATATAGAGACCGGTCCGCTCACTGGTTGAGCGCGGTGTGGGCACGACACGGAGGGTTGCGATCCCATTGCCGGTCACGAAAAAAGACAAAAAGAAAAAAAAAAAAAAGAATGCCCTAAAGCACTGGAAGACTGTAGGATTGGGATGGCCAGAGAATGAGTGGGGTATAGAAGAAGTACACTAGAAAGACAGAACAAGAGCAAAGACTGAAGTAATCTTAAGGATAATGCTTTCTTTTTTTTTTTTTTTTTTTTTTTTTTTTTTTTTTTTTTTTTTTTTTTTTTTTTTTCCTTTTTGTCTTTGACCGGGACCGGCAACGGGATCGCAACCCTCGGTGTTGCTCCCGCGCCTCGCTCAGCCAGCGAGCGGGAACCAGTCTGTATGTGGGATCTGAACCCTCGGGCGGGAGCACCGCCGCGCTTCCCAAGCAGCGCACTATCCAGTGCACCACCAGGCCGGCCCAAGGATAATGCTTTCTGAGGGCTAAGAGTGAACCAGCATTATGGGATTTGTTTACAGAGAAAACAGTCAGTGCTAAGAAAGGGGCAGAATTAAAACAGTATACAAAGAAGATGAACATGTCAAGAATATGAAGGATAGATTAAACTCAATGAGACTGGAACCAGGGAAGTGAGCAGGAGAGCCAAGCATCCTGAGTGGCCATGAGAATGGACCAGATGCAACTCACTGGAGGGACAGTGCAAAGGTGGAATCTATTGTTTTTGGGGGGTTTTTTTTGGCAGCTAGCCAATACAGGGATCAAACCCTGGATTGTGGTGTTAGCACCATGCTCTAACCAACTCTAACCAACCGACCAGCCCCTGGAATCTATGGTTCTCGACAAATGACAGAAGAGTCAAAGGCGGCTCTAAGGTGCCTGGCCTGGGAAATGGTTACAGAGTTGGTGATGATAGCAGGAGTAGCAATCACAGAAACAGAAGACAAAGGAATCAGACAGGTCACCATATCATCAGGAAAATTTGCAAAACAAAAAAGTATGGAGGGGTATCAAGAAAATCCACACAATTAAATTTTATTAAATTTTATGTAAATCCACCTTTGAGGACATGCTCAATAAAGCTGAAATAGGCAGGATACTTAAGTTTGATTCCCCCCGTCCCTGAATCTCTTTGTCCTCATCAGGGGTAGAGTTAGGGCTGGCCTCATGAGTTGCTTTGTTCCAACTGTCAGCAATTGTTTTAGCCTTGGCTATACCCAAGACACTTAGCAGCTAGTCAGCATGAACTGTAAGGACATGAGAAACAAGAGAAGGATTTTTTTTACTGAGCTTTGTCTCTGCATAGACTCCTGAAATCTGCCACATGAACCTACTTTGATGAACACCACAATGGATTTGTTCTTGTCTCAGAGCTATAAACATGTCATTTCCTCTGCCTGGATTATTTTTCCTCCATTCTTCTCAGGAATAAGTCTTACTTATCCTTCAGGTTTCAGTTTAAAATTTCCTGGAATAATTTCAATCCCACATCTGAGGGATTTGAGTGAGGTATATAATTCACAGAAATAGTTATTACATATAATAACAAACTCAAGTCAAAATTTCCTGGAATAATTTCTTATAAACAGCAGTATTAATAACAATTTGACATTAACCAGGATTATACATAAATTATATTAAAGAGAACAGCTCCTCTCAGTTCTGTTTAATATAATTAACAGTACTTTTTAATATAACTTCTTAATAGGAACCTCAAGGGACATGTGAAGGTTAATTCTAGATGTCTACTTGGTTAGATGAAGGAATGCTGAGAAACCTGGTAAAGCTATCTTTTCAGGTGTGTCCATGAGGGTGTTTCCAGCAGAGATTAGTATGAGAGTCTGAGTAGACCCACCCTCAGTGTGGGTGGGAGCCATTCAATCCACTGGGGGTCTGGAGAGAACAAAAGACAGAGGAAAGAGGTGAAGCTCTCTCTCGATCTGCTGGAGCTGGGATACACTCTTCTCCTGTCCATGGACATCAGAGCTTGAGACTCTTCAGCTTTTGGGTTCCAGAACTTACACCAAAACCACCATCAGCTTCCCTGGTTCTGAGGCCTTTGGACTTGGACTGAACCACGCTACCAGCATCCAGTTTATAGATGGCCTATCGTGGGACTTTTCTTCATAGTCACGTGAGCTAATTCCCCTAATAAATCCTTCTCATATACTTATAACATCTCTTATTGATTCTGTCTCTCTGGAGAACCTTGAATAATACAGATTTTGGTACCAGGAGTGGTTCTAGAGAAACATCTTAAAGATGAATTTCTTCAATTGGTTTCAGGGCGTTAGACCTATAAATGCTAACAGCTCGACTTCTAATAATACGGAGAGCACTGGTAGTCCTTGGCGTGAACTGTTTAAAGAGATATGCAAGATAAATCCATTTGATTGTCCTGATTCACCGCTTGCAAAAGGCAAGGGATTCAGTGACTCTATATGTAATACTTTTGAGTATTTGTGGAAATCTGAGGATTATAATGACTTTGGCTGGTTGCTCCTCACAACACTGGGTAAACTGAAGAAAGAAAAGGGAGAGCTCAGTGAAGTGATTTCTCAGCCCAAGCACCACATAGATGACCTAAAAGTTTCTAGGTGTGCTCTAGGCCAGAATCTTCTCTCCAGTACCCACAGGGCTGAAATTGCCGAGAATCAAACACAAGCCCTCATCATAAGATTGGCTGAACTACAGCGGTAGTTGAATTATCAGCCTTGCAGAGTATCTACTGCTAAAGTGAGAGCATTAGTTGGGAAAGAATGAGATCCTGCAAGTTGGGATGGGGACGTGTGGGAAGACCCTGTTGAAGCTGGGAACATGGAACCCCTAAATTGCATTGAGGCTTGTTCACCAGAAATGAACTCCCAACCCTCATCCCCAGAGACAGTGGCTTTTCCACCTCTGCCTGAGGGGATTAATTCTGCATTGCCTAAGGAAACAGTAATGGCTTCCCCTGAAGCAGTGACTGAGCAAGACAATGCTGATTCTCCCCAGGACCCACCCCCACCTCCTGTCTTTGATTCTAGACCCATAACTAGACTCAAGCCCCAGCAGGCCCCTAAAGCTGAGGTACATAGTGTGACCTATGAGGAGGTGCGTTACACTCCAAAAGAACTAAATGAATTTTCTGCTTTATGCAAGCAGAAACTGGGAGAGTATGTATGGGAATGGATATTAAGGGTGTGGGACAATGGTGGAAAGAACATAAAATTGGGTCAGGCTGAATTTATTGATATGGGCCCACTAAGCAGAGATTCTGCATTTAATGTTGTAGCTCGGGAAGTTAGGAAAGGTGCTAATTGTTTGGTTGGTTGGTTGGTTGGCTGAAATATGGATCAAAAGATGGCCCACTGTGAGTGAGTTAGAGAAGCCTGATCTCCCTTGGTTAACTGTAGATGAAGGGATTCAAAGGCTTAGGGAGATTGGTAGGCTAGAGTGGATTTATCATGTAAAACCTACTCACCCACACTGGGAGGCTCCAAAAGACATACCTTTTACTGATACTTTGAGAAATAGATTTGTGAGGGGAGCCCCAGCATCCCTGAAGAGCCCTGTTATTGCTCTTCTCTGTAGACCAGACCTTACAGTGGGAACCACAGTTAAGCAATTGGAACACTTAAATGCAATGTGACTAATTGGATCTCAGGGTGGCAGGGGCCAAGTGGCAGCACTCAACTGACAAAGGCAAGGTGAGTGTAGTTACCATAATGGACAGCAGAGGCAAAGCAATAATCAGAATAGTCTGACTCGTAGATCTATGGTGTTGGTTAGTTACTCATGGTGTTCCTGTAAGTCAAATAGACAGGAAGCCTACTAAATTCTTACTTGATCTGTATAAGCAGAAAACTTCTAGGTCAAGTGAACAAAAGTCTAAGTCGAATCATAAAAACAGAAAAATAGTACCAGGAGTGGGGGTGAGCACTGTTTGCATGTGAGATGTATGATTGTTCCTGCAACCCCCTGTCTTCCCCCACTCTTCCCTGACCTTCCCCTCCTCCATTTCTCCCTTCAGGAGGGTTGGGGAAAGTGGATAAAACAGTAATTCATTGTCTGTCTGGAAGACTTTTGTTGTCTTTGGTGGCTAATGAAGGGTTAGATTAGAATGAGGCCTTCTGTTTAGAAGATTTAAGTTTTAGTGGTGACAGATGAACAGGCACCCATGAGAGTTTCATGTTTCTAATTTGGGCACTTGGAGGGATGGTAGAATGGATATTTGTTTTGGATAAATTGATTTGAGGTAATAATAGTCAAAAGCAGTGTAACAATAGTCAAAAATGTATTGTATATTTCAAAATATCAAGAGAGGATTTTAAATGTTCTCACAACAAAGAAATGATAAACCTGAGGTGATGGATATGGCAGTTATCCTTATTTGATTATTATACATTCACATTGGATGCATTTATTGAAACATCACACAGTACCCCACTTATGGTACCAATTTTTAGTCTGCAGGCCAGCAGGACGTGAGAGCAGTGGAGGTGTGGCAGCCTCCACCCAGATTCCAGAAGATGTATGGAAAAGCCTGGGGCCCAGGCAGAGACCTGCTGCAGGGGTGGAGCCACTGCAGAGGACATCTATTAGAACAATGCTGAGCAGGAAAGTGGGGTCAGAGCCCCCACAGAGAGCCCCCACCAGGGAAATGTCTAGTAGAGCCAATGCAGCAGGGCTGTCACCAGAACCCCAGAACTTCGCGGCCACTGGTAATGTGCAACGCAGGGCTGGAAAAGCCACAGGCACCAGCATGGCCCACTGGGCTGTGTCTGACAGAGCTGTGGGAAGTCTGCCTGATGCTTTGGGGGCCCAGATGCCCAGCTGTGCCCAGGATGCAGGACTTGGAGTCAAAGAACATTATTTTGGAGCTTTAAGACATAATGTCTGCCCTGCTGGGTTTCAGACTTGTTTGGGGCCTGTTTCTCCCTTCTTTTGGTCTATTCCTCCCTTTTGGAATGGGAATATGTACCGAATGCCTGTTCCACCATTGTATCTTGGCAATAGATAAATTTAGTTTTGTTTTTCAGGTTCACAGCTGGAAGGACTTTTGCTTTTGGTCTCAGATGAGACTTTGGACTTTGGACTTTTAAGCTGGTGCTGGAGCAAGCTAAGGCTTTTGGGACTGTTGGGATGGAATGATTGTATTTTGTATATGAGAGAAACATGAGTTTTGGGGGGCCAGGGGCAGAATGATGGAGTTTGGATGTGTTGTCCCCTCCAAAACTCATGTGGAAATTTTGATCCCCAATGTGGCAGTGCTGGAAAGTGATTGAGTCATGGGGGCAGATCCCTCATGAATAGATTAATGCTCTCCCTGGGGGAGGAGGGATAAATGAGTGAGTTCTCACTCTATTAGTTCCCACAAGAGCTTGTTGTTTAAATGACCCTGGCACCTCCTCTCTCTCTCTTGCTTCCTCTTACCATGTGATCTGCTTGTACCCGCTGGCTGCCTGCCACTTTCCACCATGAGCAGAAGCAGCCTGAGGCCTGTGCCAGATACAGCTGTCCCAGAATCATAAACCAAATAAACCTCTCTTCTTTACAAATTACCCAATCTCAGGTAATTCTGTTATAGCAACACAAAACGGACTAAAACAGGACATGAATGAGAAATGAAACATGAATAGAAAATCTGAAATAGGAGACACTTGGGAGAAGTCTTTGTCCTTTTCTAGTCTCTTTTCCTGATTTTGCCTTTTGTTTTCATATTCCCTCTTGTGGCTCTCTCTCACCCCTTTTTTCTTTGCTTTTGTCTATTTGCTCCCTTCCCATTGTCTTAGTGATATTAAACATCCCCGTGCCCCCGCCCCCTCCCCATTCTAGCATTTATGGGAATCAAGTCACATTTCTTTTTCTTTCCTGGTAGTCAGGTCTAAAGAGTCCAAGAAAGAGTCATATTTTTCTTGGATGTTGATGCAATTACTACCTAGCCAACTCCTGTGACTGGGGCTCCCTTTCTAGAAAAAAGAGGTACTCTAGGGCTCACATCCAAGGCTCATAGTTGGCAGGTCTAAAGAGTCCAAGAAAGAGTCATATTTTTCTTGGATGTTGATGCAATTACTACCTAACCAACTCCTGTGACTGGGGCTCCCTTTCTAGAAAAAAGAGGTACTCTAGGGCTCACATCCAAGGCTCATAGTTGGCAACTCAATAAACCATAGCCACTATTATTCTCTGTAAAGAATATCTGCCTCCCACCTACAGACATAAAAGTATCTTTTGGGGGTACCAAGTGCAATAAATATCAAGTGTACAGCTCTTTAAAAATACTTTTCATTCATGATCTCACTTAATTCTTTCAACAAACCTGTGAGGTAGATATTACTATTATCATCTGTATTTTACACATCAGGACACTGAGATTCAAAGAGATAAAATGCCTTTCCCAGGTTATTCACCTAGTAGTTGCCAGAACTGAGGCTCTAAGTAGACCCCAACTCCAAATTTTGTGGCCTACCATATCAAAAGTAAATCTCAATAACAACAGTGGAAACAGGAATAGGAACAGTGGCAAGTAAAGGAACAGGATCTAAACCTAGGAGCCTTATAAAATCATAATATAGTTGAAGAATCCTTCAAGGAACTTCTTACTACTTCACTTCACCTACCTTTCTCCCCCTTCAAAGCATATGTGCACAAACATCTTGTACAGAAGATCTGTCCTAGTAGGAAGAGTCATTAACTGCTCATAAGCCATTCTATCCAGAGGTGATTTCTGTTCTAATCAGGTGGCAGTCTAAGAGTAGGCTCTCTAATTCAGGCCCGTATCAGTCCTTGCCTGGACAATTCTAAAAGCCTCTAACGAGCCTTCGTGCCTCTGGTCCTGTCCTTCAGTTCACCCTCCACACTGTTATCAGTAATGTTTCTGAAGTGTAGATCTGTTTGTGCCCTACTTAAAAACCTTCATTGGCTCTAGGTATAGGCTGAACTATGTCCTCCCCCAAATTCATACATTGAAATCCTAACTGTGACTTTATTTGGAGACAGTGTCTTTAAAGAAGTAATTAAAAATAAGGCTGTTAGGGTGGACCCTAATCTGACTAGTGTCTCTATAAGAAGAGGAAATTTGGACACAGACACATACAGAGGGAAGACCATGTGAAGACACAGGGAGAACGTGGCCATTTGCAAGCCAAGGAGAGAGGCCTCAGAAGAAACCAAATCTGCCAACGCCAGACTTCTAGCTTTCAGAATTGTGAGAAAGTAAGTTTCTGTTGTTTAAGCCACCCAGTCTGTGGTACTCTGTTATGGCAGCCCTAGCAGACTGATCCAATGTCTATAACATAAAATAAAAACTTCTTCATGTGGCATTCAAAGTCCGTTATGACTTGACTCCTGCTTCTCTAGCATTAACTCTGGTTACTCCTGGTCTTTTACCACATACTCCAGAACACAAAATGTTTCTTGTCTCCATACTTCTGTCTGTAGTGCTCTTGTCCCTCTTTCTCACTTTATCCATTAAAACTTAGCTCCTCAGGGCTGGCCAGTTAGCTCAGTTAGTTAGAATGTGGTATTATTACACCAGGGTTACTTTAGATCCCCATATCAGCTAGTGGCCAAAAAAGAAAACAAAAGACTTAGCTCCTTATTGCCCTTACCTCCAGGCTGAATGAATTATCCCGCCTCCATTACTGTGTGTGGTTTTAGAAAAGAGATACTGTCTTATCCATCTTTATATCCTCTGACTCCATCACGCTGGCACATTAACAGGCAGACATCAATACATATCTGTTGAACTGAACTAAGGGTGTGTGGAGGGGGAAGAGTGGTAAGGGAAACGGTTCTGTCTTCGTGGTCTCCTTGCTCCACAGGTGAAGAGCCAAATTAACCCTCTTTGTTAAGGCTTCGGGCTGGCAGCTTCCTTGTCTAATCTCAAAGTTAGGAAAGTGCTGGCCCTATGGAAATCAGGACATTGAGAATATGATTCATATTAGAGGGGGAAGAGGGAGAGGAAGGGGGACTAGGGAGAAATCAGTTAATGGACAAAAAGGGTGAGTACATTTTGTAATGATGAGTATGCCAACTATCCTGATCTGATCATCACATGTTGTATACAAATACTGAGAGTCAACTCTGTACCCCACAAATATGTATAATCAATTACGTTTCAATTTTTATAAGAGAGAGAGAATATGATTCATGAATTTCAGCTGTCTCCACTATGTTCTTTCTCCCCTAGCCTTCTGTTGCTTCTTTACTGGGTTCTTCAGAATTCCAATTCTGTCTAAACATGGATATTCTTGTCAGGCATAAGTCTGATTCCTGGAGGAGGTAAGGATTCTCTCTCTCTTTCCTCTATTCCATTTCCCCCTATGCATCGTTCTTGTCCTCTTCTACTGTAGAAGGGTTTCCTCTATGCAACCAGGGTAGAAAGGCGTGGCACCTTTCTCACATTTTAGCAACCCAAGTGGAAAAAAAAATATTTTCTTTCATCTGGGAAAAGACTCTAACTAACCTTCTCGTGTCACATTCCTGCTCCTTGGACCAATTACTGTTGCGAGGGGAATGACAGACTATGATTGACCAGGCCTGAGACAAATTCTTCATGTTGCCCTCTCCCCACTGCCAGCCACACATGCACATACTTTGGTTAGTGCTGGTAGGGTGGCAGGATCTTCCCAAACAAATTTATTAGCTACAACACTGTTAAAGTGAGTGTTGACAAAGACTTGTACACGAATATTCATAGCGGATTTATAATAGCCAGAAACTGGAAACAACCCAAATGTCTGTCAATAGGTAACTAGGTAAACAAAGTGTGTTATATAAAATCTAATGAAACCTCAACAATAAGAGAGAATAAACTATTACACACATAACATGGATGAACCTCAAAAACATCATGCTGAGCAAAAGAAGCTAGACATAAAAGTATATAGTATTTGATTCCATTTAATTGAAACTTTAGAAAAGAAAAATCTAATTTCTTTTTTTTTTTTTTTTTTTTTTTTTTTTTTTTTTTT
>NW_007738363.1:4760-5761 GCF_000696425.1 Galeopterus variegatus | reverse complement strand
ACCGGGGACCGGAAACGGGCTTGCAACCCTTGGTGTTGCTCCCGTGCCTCGCTCAGCCAGTGAGCGGGAACCGGTCTGTATGTGGGATCCGAACCCTCGGGCGGGAGCGCCGCCGTGCTTCCCAAGCGGCGCACTATCCATTGCGCCACCGGGCCGGCCCAGAAAAACCTAATTTCAAGTGACAGAAATCTATAATGGTTGTCTGGGTATGTGAGTGTGGGAGGAGGACTGACTGAGAAGGGGCATATACAAAGTTTTTGAGGTAACAGTAAAATTCTACAGAATGAATAGTGGTAGTTCCACAGGTGTATAAATTTGTCAAAAATAACCAAGATGTACACTTGAAATGGGTGCATTTTATTGTATATAAATGATGCCTTGATAAAGGTGATTTTAAGACATGTCTATATAAAGTGACTTCTGAGATACTGTGACAATATTGATCTTTCAGGATAGAGCCCAAGATTCTTGAAACACAATTACTCTTTAGCTGGACCTTTGACTGGCCCTGCAGCCTCACGTTTCACTGCACATCTCTCCTATACTTACTATGACATCCTAAACTAATTGTAGTTCCCTAAAAATTACAAGCTATTTTCCTGCTTCTGAGTCTTTATACATGCTGCTCCCTCTGCCCATCACAGTCCACCAGGCAAACTGATCTTGTTTTAGGACTCAGCTCAAGCATCATCTGTGCTGCCTTTTTAGGTACCTTTAGGTGGAATATATTAACCCCTTTTGTTAGTCCATTTCTGTTGCTTATAACAAAACACTCAGAACTGGGTAATTTGTAGGGAAAAAAAAATTATTGCTTTTAGTTGCTGAGGCTGGGAAGTTCAAAGACCAGGGAACACAGCTGGTGAAGGCCTTGGTGGTGGTGACAGTGACAGCAGGGTATCACATTGTAGAAAATAATGGAGCAGAGAGAGCAGAGCAGAGAGAGAGCTCTTCATGCACTCTTCTTTTTTTTTTTTTTTTTGTCTTTTTTTTTTTTTTTTTTT
>NW_007738363.1:0-4713 GCF_000696425.1 Galeopterus variegatus | reverse complement strand
TTTTTTCCTTTTTGCCTTTTTTCGTGTCCGGCAACGGATTGCAACCCTCAGTGTCGCACCCATACTGGACCGGGACCGGCAACGGGATCGCAACCCTCGGTGTTGCCCCCGCGCCTCGCTCAGCCAGTGAGCGGGAACCGGCCTGTATGTGGGATCCGAACCCTCGGCGGGAGCGCCTCCACGCTTCACAAGCGGCGCACTAGCGCAGTGCGCCACCGGGCCAGCCCCATGCACTCTTCTTTTAAAGCCCTCAGAACCATCCCATGACTACCATTTTTAATCCGTTCACTGTGGCATGGTCCTACAATCTAATCACCTCTTCAAGACCCCATCTTCCAATTACCATAATAGGATTTCCCACTCTCTTAACAGTCACAGTGGGGGCCAAGTTTCTAATACATAAAACTTGGGGGACATAATTCAAGCTTCAGTGAGTTTGGGGAGGACATGATTCAATCCACTACACCTCTTCATTTCTCTACACCATACCCTGAACATTCTGTTGCTTTTATCTGTTTGCACATTGACTCTTCTACTAGACTATGAATTCCCGAGGGCTGGTATGAAGGAAGTTTCTTCTACAGACACAAGTTTAGGGATGTTGAAATATCTGAAAAGTAGAGATTAAGCTAAATTTGCTTAAATGTTTACTACGTGCCAGAAACTGTGCTAGACTTTGTCATCTCCTGGTTGAGACTATTTGTTCTATGGCTGGGACATCAGAGTTTCAGAGCATGGGACAATCCAGCAACATTTTGCATTTTTCAAGCATCTGGAACATTATTCTAAAGCACTTTTTTTTTTAATTATGAAGAGTTTTCCTACACTTCATAAATCCATATGTATTCCAAGGGAAATATATATTTCATATGTATTAAACCCATATGTATTTGAAGGGAAATTTGATTTCTGTTTGATTCATTCACACTCAATTCATCACGGTTTTACTTTTAAGAGCTATTTGATGTTTAAGAAGACATTAGAACCCCTATAATGCCTATTTCTGAGAAAAGGGATGTGGGTAAAAATAAGCAAAACCAAATGTTAACAAAATCCTCAAGGATTAAGCAGAGACTTAATGAGGAAAGTTATGCTACACTGTTTTTACTTTTCAGACTCCAAGTTAAGTCTTTGTTGACTAAAGAGGCCCTCATGTCTTTATTACATATTTTATCCCAAGGGACTGTGAGGAGACAAGAAAAGGAATAGTTTGATGGGTACAGAAATGTTTGACATTCTGTTTCCAGCAATATTTATTTCAGGCTCGATTTTCTGAAAACCCTTTGCTACAAAACACCTATAATTGCTGACTAAAATATCATAAACATCATTTTAAATGAACATTGAGCTCCTAAGAAAGTAGAAGCCCAGGGCCCTCTCTTTCTCTCTCTCTCTTTCCAGGGACTAAAAATAAAGAGGGAGCAATATTGGAGGATAAACACGAATTGCTCCTATGGAAGGGGGAGTGGAGGAGGCTGCTTACCTCAGTAATCAAGGACCTGGTATTCTGATGATACACAGGGACAGAAAATGAAGCAGAGAATCAGAACTCAGATGTCCAGGAAAAACTTGGACCTTCAGTCAAAGAATGAACTACAGTTTTACTACCATCATAGAGAAATAACAAGGAAGTATGTCTGTTTTAGCCTTGCTCTGCATGAAAAAAACTCTCCCTCAAGGATTTGTAACTATAGGCCCACCTTTAGGTGGGTTTGAGAATCATATTTATACTAACCACATGTTTTTAGAGCCTTCAAGTCAAAATATTAAAGTAAAAAATTGGTCCTACATTGAGGCATTTGACAAGAGCAAATACTAAACCTCTCTGAAAGGACACAAGCTCAACCCAGATCATACAAAATTCACGCAGATAAAGCCCTGACAAAGATGAGCTTTTAAAAATTATAAAGTGTAACTTACAAATTATTAAAATGTACCATGAAAATTTTACAGTAAGTAAGAGTCATCTTATGAACTCCTCTACAGACACCATTAAGTAAGTAAAAAGGCAAGCCACAGACTAGGAGAAATATTCACAACACATATATCTATCAAAGGACTTGTATCCAGAATATACAAAGAACTCCTACTAATCTATAAAAATGGGACAACCCAGTTAAAAATCTAGGCAAACAGGCTGGCCAGGACTCAGCTGGTTAGAGCACAGCCTTATAACACCAAGGTTATAGGTTCAGATCCTCATATAGCCCCCCCCACCAAAAAAAAACAAAACAAAACTGGACAAACGTTTGAACAAAAAATATTCATATGGTCAAAAAATATATGAAAAGGTGTTCAACATTATTACTCATCTAGAAAATACAAGTTAGAACCAAAATGAGAACCACTACACATTTATCAGGTTGGTTACAATTAAAAGATTGACAATACCAAATGTTGATGAATACGTAAAGTAACTAGAATACTCATACATTGTAGATGGGAGTGTAAAGTTATACAACCACTTTGGAAAATTGATTGGAGTTTCTAACGAAGTTAAACATTTTCCAAAATTAATTTAGGAAACAAAACCCTCAGATTTAGGAACCATAATGGGTTCTGAGCATATATATAAACCTAAAATCATACCTAGATACATTATAGTGAAATTATCAAAAACTAAGAAAGATGCTAACACAACCAGAGAAGGTCTAGCAACAATGACCTACCCAGTAGTAATAAGCACACCTAATGCCCAGATTGTGATCTCAGAGTACCATTTCCCACTAAGGGAAACTAGGATGCCTCAGAGAAATAGATGATTATAAATCTGGAACAGGAAAAATACAAAATGAATCTGGAACATTTTGTCTAACCTTGCAAAAATGTAAGTTCCACAAGGGCAGGGATCTTTGTTTTGTTCATTGATGTATCCCAACGTCAAGAACAGTACCTGGCACATAATAAGTGCTTAATAACATCTATTAATGTTGATTCCTAATCCCTATCCTTTCCTTTGAAAGTGTTCCAGTTTGTTCATAAATTTTTCTCAAGAAGACACTCTAAGCAAGGTCTGATAAGCATAGGCTGTTTCTTACTAGTTCTGCTCTTATAAGTTAACCATATTTCTAAGATCTCACTGAAGTCTCCAATAAGTCCTCTGACTATGACCAATATTCTCATGCCATCCTCTTGCTACCAATGGTTCTAAGTTGTGACACATCACCAGAGATAGACTTGATCTACCTATCCTACTGGAAATTTTTACATTCTCTTGTGTCTGTCTTTATCACCTTTATCCCTTCAAAATCACAACATATCTGTTCTATTTTTATTTCTCTAGGGTTCTAATGATTTTTTTGTGTGTACATTCCCTTCTAGGTAAAATTTGTTCATTTTAATAAACAGCTTGATCCCAGATAGTTAACTAATGGTGAGAATTCTATGAAACAAGGCAGGCCCATGAGGAAGATTTTAGAGGGCAGCCATGCCACCTTGGAAGAGACAATGTTGTCCCTATCTGGCATTCACAATCACCCTTGGGGAGCATGCAATAAAAATTTACAAACTTGTTCCTAAGCTTCACATAGTGCATTTTTATAAAATGCACTCTCCGTTTATTAAATAAAACATTGTAATTTTTTAAAATAAATACTAACCAATAAAGGAACATTAAAGGCAAAACTTTTTTTCTTCTGAGCCTGTAACACTCAGAAACACAATCTGCTCTTTCTCCAAAAACAAATGTGTTAACTTAAATTTCTCTGCAAAAGGAATGAAAGGCTAGAGAAAGCTGCATTCTGTTCAGTGACATCCCTTAATAATTATTATTATTGGAACAATACTTATGTCCTTAACTGGGGCCATACCAAGGAACAGAGCAAAGGTAAAAACAACATGGTGGCATAAAAAGAAGAAATGACTCGAAAACTGAAGAGCTGGAATCTAGTCCCTGCTTTGCTCCTATTCAGATGTCAGATATGAACAAACTGCTTCACTTCTCTGGATCTCAATTTCTTTATCTGTAAAATATTGGAATTAAAATAGATGGCTTAGAAAGTCTTTTCAGTTTTTTAATATTAGGTTTAATTTTAACATAAAAAGGTATATACAATTTCCTAGTATTGGAATGGTGTGCTGGTCAATGTTTGATAATCACATACATGTTTAATAATAACTGGCTCTCTGGGGAGAAAAGTTCTGTTTTGTTGTGTAACAAAACAGTGGTGTAAATACTTCCACCATGGTCAGTTTTAAGCTACCAATGGTTTACTGCCATTTTGGTTTACTACCAAAATTCCTAAAAACTTAACCATCAGCATTCAGAAGCCAGTAAGAGCAGGCTCCAGCACACAACTAGATACTCCATTTATTCATTTGACCATCCATTCATTCATTCAACAGGCACTCATTGAGCATTTACTATGTGCAAGACATTAAACTAAATGGAGTACACAAAGATGAATAAAACCTGGTTCTTTTCCCCAAGGGGCTTAGACTCTAGTAAACAGAAAATATAGATAACTAATGCTAAAGAGAACATGAAAAATAATATAGAGAAGGCATAAATAAAGTACTAAAAGTTCAGAGGAGAAAGAGACTATTTCTTACTGAGGTTAATGTGGGTGGAAAGGACCTTGGGTAAGGAAAAGGAATGATTTCTCAAAAAGAATAAGGCTGTTTTTAGAAAAAAGGATAAAGGTATTTTTTTTTGTTGTTAAATTTTTATTTTGTCAATATACACTGTATATGATTATTATGGCCCATCACCGA
>NW_007738362.1:44495-44861 GCF_000696425.1 Galeopterus variegatus | reverse complement strand
ATCTGTGATTTTTCGTATACCTGGGAAGTTTTCTGCCACTATTTTGTTGAATATGTTTTCAGTCCAATCTCCTTTTTCCTCCCTTTCTGGAATACCCATGACTCGGATATTTGAGCGCTTAAGGTTGTCTGATATCTCTCTCAGATTTTCTTCAATGTCTGTGATTCTTTTTTCTTTTTTTTGTCTGCTTGTGTTATTTCAAACAGCCCATCTTCAAGTTCAGAGGTTCTCTCTTCAACTTCCACAAGCCTGTTGGTCAAACTCTCCATTGTGTTTTTTATTTTGCTGAATAACTTCCTTAGTTCGGCAAGTTCTGCTACATTTTTATTCAGGGCATTGATTTCCTTGTACATTTCCTCTTTCAGG
>NW_007738362.1:32656-41103 GCF_000696425.1 Galeopterus variegatus | reverse complement strand
GGGTGGAAAGGGAGTCCGTGCTGGAAAGGAGTGTTCCTTGCAAACAGGGCAGGCAACACTGCATGGACTGCATCAATAAGGTTTCCTTGTCCTTCCTAGCTCCTGGGAAGGAACTGAGGGAGGAGAGAGAGATCAGGGTCTTTCCCCCCAGATCTTTCCCTCCCTGCAGGGTCACAGTCAGATAAAATATTTTTAAATAAATGTAGACGCAATAAATAAAAATTTGCTGGATGCAGTTAAAGCATTATTTAGAGGGAAGCTTACCACATTGTATGTTTATGTTAGAAAAGAAGAAAGGAGGGCCGGCCCGGTGGCGCACTGGATAAGTGCGCCGCTTGGGAAGCGCGGCGGCGCTCCCGCCCGAGGGTTTGGATCCCACATGCAGACCGGTTCCCGCTCACTGGCTGAGCGACGCGCGGGAGCGACGCCGAGGGTTGCAATCCCGTTACCGGTCACCGGTCCGGTGCGGGGGCAACACTGAGGGTTGCAATCCGTTGCCGGACACGGAAAAAGACAAAGACAAAAAAAAAAAAAGAAAGAAAAGAAGAAAGGTAAGAAAGGTGCCAAATCAATGATCTAATCTCCTACCTTGAGAAAAAAGAGAGCAAATTATATCAAAAGTAGGCAGAAGGAAGAAAATAAAGATGAAAGCAGAAATCAATATTGAAATGATGAAACAGATCAATAATAAAATTAAAAAACAGTAGAGAAAAAATCATGAAACCAAGACGAGTTCTTTGAAAACATCAATAAAATTGATAAACTTCTCGGAAGATGAATCAATAAGAATAAAGAGAAGGTACAAATTACCACAAAGAGATTGAAAGAGAAGCCATCAATACAGATCCTACAGACATTAAAAAGAGAATATTATGAATAAGTTATGCCAATACATTTGATAACTTAGATGGAATGGATAAATTCCTTGAAAGACACAAATTTCAAATTTCACTCAAGAAGAAATAGATAACCTGAATATCACTATATCTATTAGAGAAACTGAATTTATAGTTTAAACTCTTCATACAAGGGAAACTCAATTTTTGCCAGATCGCTTTACTGGCAAATTCTACCAAACACTTAAGGAAGAATTAATACCACTGTTACAGAGACTCTACAAGAAAATAGAGGGAAGGGAATACTTCTGAACTCATTTTGAGACAGCATTATGCTGATACCAAAACCAGACAAAGACACTACAAGAAAAGTACAGACTAATATCCCTCATGAACATAAATGCAAAAATTCCTAACAAAACATTACCAAATCAAATCGAACAATAAGTAAAAAGGATAACACAACCATGATCAGTTAAGGCTTATTCCAGGAACGCAAAGTTGGTACAACATTCATAAGTCAGTGAATGTAATTTACTACACCAACAGGCAATTAAACCGTATGATCATATCAACAGGTGAAGAAAAAACAGGTGACAAAATTCAAGATTGGGAACAGGGTAAGAATATCCTGTTCACCACTCCTATTCATTATCACTGGAGTTCCTACCCAATCCTAAGCTGATTTCAAGACTCACTATAAAACTATTTTAATCAAAATATTATAATATTGTCAAAAGAATCATCATATAGATCAATGGAACAGAATACATAATCCAGAAATAGTCCCACACATATATGATCAACTGACTTTCAACGAAGGTGCTAGGGAAATTCAACAGAGAAAGTTCAACAAATAGTGCTGTTACAACTGGTCAATCATGTGCTAAAAGTGAACTTCACATCATATACAAAAATTAATTCAAAATATATCACTGAGGTCCTAAATAAAAAAGCTAATACTGTAAAACTTCTAGAAAAAAACAAAGCAGTAAATCTTTGTGACCTTGGGTTAGGCAAAGACTTTTTAGAACCATGGAAGAAAAAATTGACAAACTGGATTCATCAAAATTTATAATTTCTGCTCTTTCAAAGGCTGTTAAGAAAATGAAAAGACAAACCACAGACTGAGAGAAAATATTTTCATAACACACATGGTAAAGGGCCATTATCACATCTTGACAAGCACGGAGCACTGCCTGAATACTGGTAAATGTCTCACACTTACATACCTTCCTGTTTTTCAAATAGTGTTTGGATACTGTTTGGGATTCACGAACACAAACTAATACTAAATTCATAACAGCTTTTGGTAGTTATATATGTAGTCAACCAATGGACACTAGAAGTACAACTACTAGTGTGTGAGGTTTCACAGAGTTTTTTAAAAAGCTACAGAAAGGATCTCACACTTAAGACTGGGAAGCAAGGTTTGACCACACAGCAGCAAGCTGTAAATTAAGCAATCCCTCCTTCCCCCCACACCTTTTCTAAATATGCTCTCTTTCGTGGAATACCATAACTCTCTATTTGCAAACAACTTTTAGGAGAGAAGGGCAGTCCCTTGGACTGCAAGACTGAGGATCTCAAAGCTGGTGAGAAGCAGTTAAATGCAGTAAAACCTGGAAGGGTAAATATGATCATACTCAGATATATGTTTTGTTCTTACACTTGTTAATCTCTTCCAGTCTGGTATGCAAATTCCACATTAGCAATATCATTTTAGGCACTGAACACCAACAAAAAAAGTTAAAGCTTAAAATACTCCGAGTTTTTAAAATCTTTAGTCATCATGGCAATTATACTCTCAAGATACTTAAGAATACTTTTGTCTATAAAAAGCAAGTTTAGGGCCGACCCGGTGGCGCACTGCGCTAGTGCGCCGCTTGGGAAGCACGGAGGCGCTCCCGCCGAGGGTTCGGATCCCACATACAGACCGGTTCCCGCTCACTGGCTGAGCGAGGCGCGGGGGCAACACCGAGGGTTGCGATCCCGTTGCCAGACACGGAAAAAAGACAAAAAAAAAAAAAGGTAAAAAGCAAGTTTATTATCTTGAATATCGTTCATAAAAGCACAAAAGGAAGCTTATCATGGGAATTTCAACTATTAGTGTCCCAAAAGCAAACTTTTAAGCAACCTCCCCCCAAAAATTAACTTCCAAAAGTTTCTCTACAGTGGCTCCCCCAATTTTTAAAGTTGCCATTTTGATTTTTCAACTCTTTCCCCCGGTATTTCTATTCTCTAAAAGTGTTGTGATAAATATAACGTTGAGTTTCAGAGAATTCAAATTACTTTTCTTCTGTGAATCTGAGACTGTCATGTAAGCCCTGGTGACCATAAGTTAGGCTGGGAGAAATGAGGTTGGCCATCTCTTTTTCAGACAACAGATTCTCAGGTTAAAATTCTGAAGGGCTTCCCTAGCCAGTATGGGGACTTGTTGAGCTGAATAAGAATTCTAAATAGAAGAGTAAAATGGAAGTGGATCTGGGGAATTATTAAATCAGAGCACTTTTGATTTCAAAAACTGACCAAGGTCAGCCTGCAAACACCTCAATCAAGAAGAAACTGGCCACAACAGATGGCACTTGATCTTCATCTCCCTCCTCTCACTCTTTTTCTTCCTCCTTTCCTCACCTCTTTTTATGAATAAACACGTTAAAAGCAGTTATATATGCTTAGCACAATATTTGGCATTCAGTAGTTACTTAATAAAGAAATTTCCCTAGAAGCATGGTGTGGAGGGAAATGATCTGTGAATATACTCATTAAATGGCTAAGAGTGCAAGGATATAAGCATTGGTATACTGGAGAAATTTTTAGTATAGCATTAAATTTGAAATGTCAGAATTTTCCCAGACTTTCTTACTTGCCTCATTATCACACTTATGAACTGGCAAGCTTGGTAAGAAAGCCAGTGGATCTCCTCCAAGATTTCTCACCTAACTAGCAGGCAAGAAGTCACTTACTGCTTTGGCAAAGGGTCTTGGAGCAAAGATTACATGCTAGACCACAATACTGCAATGTTCCTGTACATTGCCTTGCCTGGCTTAGGAAAGCAGCATAAGATGGTGGGCCCAAACTCAGAATGTGGAGCTGGGAGAAGCATGGAATGCTACTGCGCACCTTAACACCAACTCCTCCAAACTCTTTAGCTTAAAAATGAGGAATCTGAGGCCCAGATAGCACATAATTTTATGGCCAGAACCACAAGAACCTTGGTCTTCTGGCTCCCAAAATAAGGCTTCCTTTCAGACAGCAGCTCCTATTATATAGAGTTGGCTTCTGAAAGTAAAATTTGACTCGGGGAATGCTGACCGCAACCTTGGGGCATGTTTAGTGACTAGCCCTTAAAGTGGAAAGAAACAGGGATCTGCACATTCTAATTTATGGGAGTGGCACCCAAATCCAAAATAATTGCCAAGTGTTGCAAAAATTCAATGTGGCATGTGACATCTTTTATCTTTTCATTTTTTCCCTTTTCTCTTTGCTACACAATTAGTCATGAGTATCCAAGATGTACAAGTGGGGCAGGGAGTAGGGGAAAGTAATAACAACCTTAAGGGAAATGAGATTAAATAATTTAAATGGCCTAAATAATTTTCACTATATTTCAAAACTGTATTTTGTAAATTCACTGCCTTTCTCTTTAATACACCTGAAAATGGCCAGAGAGTCTGATTCTGAAGAACCTGGTTGTTTTGCTGTGTTCTAGATAAAGGCCTTTTACCTTTGATTGATCCTCCCTGGCTGAGTCATTTGCATGCTACCTGCTTCCTGTAGCTACTGGTGACCAAAGGACTTTAGCTCAGCCAGTCTGGCTCTCATCCAGGCTCTCATCCATACTTTCTCTTCTCTATTTCAACTATTTTCAACTGTACCATTCAGCTCATGTTCCTCATTACATTTATCATGTCATGAATTTGAGTTGTAGAGATGCACTAAACCCCAAAATAAATCTAAAGAATTATTAGAGTAAACTGAAATCACTAAGTAATCTCTCTTACCTTCTATAGTCAGCTGCTCAATTTCGAAGTATTTGGCTCTCTCCTTAGGGCATATACTTCTAGTAACTAGCTGCCCTCCTACTTGAAGACACTATTTTAGCAACAAGTAGGGACCTTAAAGTCCCAGAATGTCTATGCTGAAAGATTTTAGGAGTCATCTAGCCTAACCCAAACCCCTCATCTTACAAATCAATAAACTGAGCCTGAGAGAAGGTTTATTGTCTAAGATCCTTACCCAGTTATTTCACAGCTTGCAACAGTTTAACATGCTATCTTTTCTTTCCTATTATAGTCTATTTCTTACCACCTGAATTACCCTGTCGCCAATAGGTTTTTAAAGGAAAAGAGTAGTTAACACCCTCAGGTAGTGGTATATTTCTTTCTTTCTTTTTCTTTTTTTTTTTTTGTCTTTTTCGTGACCGGTAAGGGGATTGCAACCCTTGGTGTGGTGTCGCCCGCACCGTGCTCAGCCAGTAAGCCCACCGGCCATTCCTATATAGGATCCGAACCCGTGGCGGGAGTGCTGCTGCGCTCCCAGCGCCGCACTCTCCCGAGTGTGCCACGGGGCCGGCCCTCTTTTTTTTTTTTAAAGATGACCGGTAAGGGGATCTTAACCCTTGACTTGGTGTTATCAGCACCACAAGTGAGCCACGGGCTGGCCCAAGTGGTACATTTCTTTAGGTGTTTTCTTTTTTTTCTTTTTGTTTTAAAATTTGCTTTATAGTGTTATATATAATGCATAGAGAAAACCATATTATGTGAGCAATTTAAGCAATAATAAGGAAACAAATAAATGTCTAATCACATTAGAGTATGAAATAGAACATTTCCAGGAATTTAAAGCCACTTGTAAGCCCCTCTCCATTCTTAATCTACATATATTTTGATATTTAAAATAATCATTCCCTGGTTTTCAGTGTGCTTCCTATGAATGTATTCTTTTTCTTTCTTTCCTTCTTTCTTTATTTATTAGAGAGTTCCCATTCTTGTGATTTCAGGTGGTAAGTAGTAAATTATTCATGCATTTTAACTGCATACCATGAATGTATAAGTAAGGGATTTCCATATCTACATCCTAGGGAATAACCCTGAAATGAAAAAGTGGCTTAGTCAGGAGTTTGGGTCTTAATCCTAGTTCTGCTACTAATTACCTATGACTCTTTAAGCAAGTCACTTCAGGCCTCTTTTTTCACAAGGAAGATACGGAGGGTGGGCAAGAGCCATGATTCTCAACTTTCCTTGGATTCCTTCAAGGCTGAAATGGGGTCCAAAGATCTAATAGAAACCATGAGTTTGCTTACCCATGACAAAGTTGCACAGGCTAAAATATGAAGTTTGATTTGAAGTTACTAGGTATTCACACTGAGTATCTTTTGCTGATTACAGGCTGATTGACATATATACATGTCTTCAACTAAAATTACAAAACTAATTACTTTTGGTTTGTTTGAAAGACAGAAACTTTAAAATATTTGGCCCATGAAGAAATAATGAAAAGAATGAAGCTTTCAAAAGTACAGAGGTGAGAATGGAAGGAGGGAAAGGCAGGTTTGGCACAAAGAAAGAAAAACCAATTCACATAAATACAAAATTAAATTTCGCTCCATGCACGAAGGAATGTCCAAATGCAAAGCACTCACTTTCTGTCAAAACTCAGTTCTAGAAAAAATCACTTGATCAAACACAGCAGAGGCACTTAGGGTTGGATTATAAAGTATTTTCTCCTTACATTCACATTAAGTATCCAATTAGATTATATTGCACAGAGAACTTAAAAGAGAGGTCCTTCGTGGAGTTTAAATCTCTTGATGCAAAATACAATACTTCATTCAGCCATGTTCAACCAGTATGCTTAAAAGGGCATTTAATAGGGATTACATTTCATTTCCAATCTACAGGGACTAAAATCTGAAGGCAGTGCCAACTGCTACCTCAGTCTCACTGTGTTTCACTAGCAAAGAGGGAGGCTGTGTGCCACCAAAGGGCCCTGGACTATAGGGCACAGGAGATGTGCGTTGTAATCCAGCTGCCCCCAGGAGCAATTCCCTACAACCAGCACAGTATTTTGCATGTAACTGATGCTCAATGAATGTCAGTTGAGTGGAAGTGCAAAAATCCATGTGCCAATCTATGTTATGTAAGGGTACTTCAAAAAGTTTATGGAAAAATAGAATTAAAAGATAATATGAATATTTACATGAACTTTTTGAAGTACCTTCGGGTAAACAACTTAAAGACCTTTGTGTCCCTGCCCTCAAAAAACTGAAATTCAATTATGTAAAATATGGGCAGTTTGGTAAAAGGAGGAGAGTTAACCTTGCTTGACTATTATTATGAGTCAAAGGGTTTATTGTGGTTAAAGCCTTGCAGAGTAAGTTAAATATTTCCATTTGATACATAGAAAACCGGGCTCAGAGAAATTATGTTCTTTTTTCAAGATCACAGAATTAGTAAACTGAGAAGCCAAAATTTCAATTCAGATCTGCAAAGCCTCCACTGTTTGCAGTATGCAACACATACCTACACATCAAGGCAACCCAGGAACAGATGTGGATTTGGGTCAGAGTTTCACTTCTGCCACTAAGTTGTTGCATATCTCCAGGCAGAACACTTTTCTCCAATTTTTCCACCTGCACGGTGGTGGTAAATGAACTACGAACTACATCACTGGTTTTTTGGTTGGCTTGGGCAGTTAGAATTCTTTCGGGCTAGGACATTTTCTAATAGTTATTTCTCCTTCCTGCTCTTTGAAATTATTTGGGAGTGGTACCTACCCCTCACGTGGATGGGGGCAGAAAAGATATGCCGGCTCCAAGTCGCCTCCCAGCATATTGAGGCTGAGAACCTGACCCTGTAGGGGAATGTTGGTGAAAATTAAGAGATAACTTATTCACGGATCCATGTTTCCCTCCCAGCTTGGTGCTTTGCACCCAGCAGGTGCTCAGTTTCAGAAGAACAGCTAGTTACGTGTGTCCTGCGGCCTGCACGGGCTTGCTCAAGAAATACAAGAGACCGTAAGGAGAAGTCCGCGCCCTCAGGAAACAAAGTTCGTGGTGTAAATACATGAGTTCCGACACCCCTTGCCCGGGCGGGCTGCCGGTACCGGGAACCACTTCCTGGTCAGCATCTCCCGCCCTCGTCCACACCCCCGGGGCTGCATTTCCCCCATTGCAGTGGCTTCCGAGGCCGCCCGAGGGTCCGTTCGACCTCCGGGTGAACCCCCAGCCCGGCCCCGAGCGGCCGGGGGAGGGGTCCCCTGAGAGATTTAAAACACTACGCTCTGGAACTCCAACTCCCGGCATCAGCCCGGTTTCCAGGAGTCGGGACCCGGGTATCCCCAGCGGCTGCAGGAAAGAGGCCCCGAGCCTGTGGGAGTCCCGCCCGGGCCGCTGCCCCGCTGGTGACCTAGGTGCGCCGCGCCAGCCCCAAACCTCGTCCGATGTCGCCGGCACCTGTCGCGCCCGCAGCCGGCAGGACCTGCGCTCACCTCGCTCCGGGGGACCACGGCCCGTCCCCGCGCCGCTGGGCCCAACTCCCGCTGCCGTCTCCACCAGAACCCCGGCCACCGTCTCCGCCAGGGACCCCGCCGCGGCCGCCGCCCACTTTC
>NW_007738362.1:21792-31656 GCF_000696425.1 Galeopterus variegatus | reverse complement strand
CGCTCGGCCTCGCCCCGCCCCGCCCCGAGGGCAGCCCGGCATCGGCTCTGCGCACGCGCGGGCACTCCAGCCGCGTCGGCCCATGCGGGCTTCCGCGCGTGGGACTGGAAACCGACGCCGCCTAGCGGTTTCTGCTCGTGCCCACGCACGAAGACTACTGAGGGTGGGCGCAGGAGCGCCTCCTCGTGGACAATGCTGGTACACGCGAGCCGGGAGGGCCCGGGACCCTGCAGGGGGCGTGGGCGGCTCCGCCTCAGCCCTTAGTGCTTAGGCTGTCGGGTTCACTTTCCTTCCAGACAGTTCATTTAACTCTTGCACGTTCTTGTCTTCAATATCTGGAGCAGTGACTTTTTATTCTCCTAGACATCCACCTGGTCCGCTCATATCCTTCAGGTCTTCTCTCAAGCGTCACACTCTCAAGGAGGGTGGCCACACTCTGAAATGTCAGCCTCCTGCCCTGACATTTACTATCCCCCTTCTCAGCCTTGTGATTTCTGCTTAGCACCTATATAGCACACTGTATGTGTTTTATTTATCATTTCACTGTCTACTCTTCTCCTAAAAGTAAAGCTTTATAAGCACAGGGATTTTTGTTTGGTTCCCTAATATATTCCCAGAGCCTAGGATAGTGCCTAGCGCAGACAAAACATTAAATAAATATTTGTCAAATTCAGCCATTCATTCTAAATTACGGAGCAAGTAATATTCACTTTTTTCTTCTGCACATTAATTTAACCAACATTTATTGAGCACCTACTTTGCATTCCTTCGACCAACATTGAACACTTCTCTGCGTCGTTCTATGTGCACTTACTGACAGCCTGCTTATTCAACTAGTATTTTTTAACAGCTTTGAGGTATAATTGACATAAAATAAAACGCACGTGTTTAAAATGTACAATTTGGCAAATTTTGACATGTATACAACTGTAAAACCATCACTGCAACCAAAATAATGAACATATCCATCGCCCCCCAAAATTTTCTTGTGAGCCTTTATAGCCTTTACCTACTATCCCTCCCTGTCCTTTCCTCACTCAAACACTCATCTGTTTTCTGTTGCTATAAATTAGTTTGCTTTTTCTAGAGTTTTATATAAAACTTGTGTATGGAATCATACAATATATACTGTCATCATCATCATCATTATTATTATTATTATTATTATTATTATTATTATTATTATTATTATTATTATTATTATTATTATTATTATTATTATTATTATTATTATTATTATTATTATTATTATTATTATTATTATTATTATTATTATTATTATTATTATTATTATTATTATTATTATTATTATTATTATTATTATTATTATTATTATTATTATTACTGTGTGGCTTCTTTCATCCAGCAAAAGTATGTTGAGATTTATTCATGTTGTGCATGTACCAATAATTTATGGCTTTTTATTGATGAGTCGTATTCCATTGTATGGATTTACCAAACCTACCGTATGACCCCAAAATTCCACTTCCAAGTATTTACCCAAAGGAAGCGAAAGCATATGTCCACACCAAGACCTGTACAAGAATGTTTTTAGCAGCTTTGTTTGCAATAGCCTCAAATGAAAACAACACCAACATCCTTTAGGAGGTGAATGACAATCATCCAATATATACTGAACACCTGCTGTTAAATAACAAACTTTCATGGAGTGCCAGTAAGCCTGTGCTTTAGGAGCTTTTGATTCAGTGAAAAGAAGCAGTAGACATGAAAAGATAGATTGGAAATAGATTATGAAAAGCCTGATATCCCATGCTTAGGAGTTTGGGCTTTCCCCCAAAGGCAATGGAGACGTGTTCAAAATTTTTGAACAGGGGTCTTCTTTGAATACTGTTCTCTTTCATACTCCCACATATGGTCCCTCACTAAGTCTGCCTAAATCTCTCTCTCTGTAACTTCTCTGCATCCCCTCTGCTCTTTATCAGCCTATTTCAGATATCTTTCTCCCTTTTCTCCCCTCCAATCTACTCTAAATATTGCAGTGGATTCAAGAGACCTAATATACAACCAATTGCCAATTTGGACTCTGCAGTGCTCATAATGTCCTCTATTTAAGATGTAAAAAGCAGCTGTCAATTGAAAGAGTGCCAGTGGGAGTAAGGAAGTTAGAAAAAACTCCAGAGTCCAACATGTAAAATAAATCATAAACTGATGTGAGTTAACTTCGCGTCTGAGATCCTTTTTCCTTGTAAGGGTGTTCCATGTTTGGACTGTCATATATAAAGAAAAATGATGCTCTACAGCAGTTTTTTAAAACAGCTTTATTGATGAGTAGTTTACCTATAATAAATATTTTAAGTGTGCAGTTTGATGAATTTTGACAAATGTATTTAGTCCTGTATCCACCACAATCAAGATATAGAGCTAGTTCCTCATTCCAAAAAGTTTTCCTGTGCCCCTTTACAGTTAATTCCCTTCACCTACCTTCAGACCCCGACAGCCACTGATCTGATTTGTGTCACCATAACTCTGCCTTTTCTAGAATGTCATACGCTAAAGGGAATCATATGGTATGTAATCTTTTGTGTCTGGCTTCTTTCATTTAGCATTATGCTTTTGAGAGCCATCCATGTTGTTGCATGTATCAGTAGTCAGGTCTATTTTTATTGCTTTTGTATGGACATGCCACAGTTTATTCACATTTGATGCACATCAGTGCTGTTTCCAATTTGGGGCTATAAACAACCAAATACAGGTCTTTGTGTGGCCAGATGGTTTTCTTGCATACTTAGGAGTAGAATTGAGTTGAATCTCTGTCCTCCCTCTCTTCCTTCTCTCAGTTTAGCAAGCACTGACTAGAATGAGGGAGAGACAGCAACCATGTTCCAGGAACATATCTGTAGCTTTTTTTTTTTTCTCTCCTGATAGATTTTTTGGTCTTTGCAATACAGCTCAAGAAAGATATACTCTTCATCTTCCCTCTCAGAGCCTCTTAGACCTCAGAGCCACTGCAGGCAGCTTTGCAAACTCCTCTTCCAAAATTTAGAGTGGCAATTTGAGAGACCTTCAGGTATTCTCATCTCACTTCCCATCTGAATTCATCTGTTTCTTCTCTATATTGTCTCCAAAACAAAAAAACAAACAAAAAAACCCCCAAAACTCTTATTTCTATTACTTTATGTGCCAGCAAATAAGCCGCAGGGACTTGGCGGTGGCATCATTCAGTGTCTTGAGTGGTTCCTCTCTTAGGAAGCCTTCCTTGAAGCCCCTGCCTGAAAATGATCACTCCCTTAGCTGAGCTTCCAGAACACATCATTTGTTCCTCAAACATGAGAAGATAGAAAAGGATTCTGTGTCTCATCTCCCTTGCGAACAACTTGAAAAGAATTTACAATGTCTTCATCTTTATTCTCTGAGTTATTGAATTGCAGATAATTTTAGCAGTACTCATTTTTGAAGCTAAACAAAATGTCAACATGTTCAAAGTTACGTATGTGGATGAAACCCAGCCCTGTGGGTATTTTTTGCTTATATGAAATCAGGAAAAATAGATCTAGGACAAAAGGAATCTTTGGACAGAGCTTCTTTGGGTTAGTTATTAATGTCATAATCACACCCTCTCCCATCAGCTGTTGCCTCATGAACAGATGCAGAGAAATTTCTAGACAACTGCATTTGCTTTAACTGAGTATGGAGAAAAGAAAACAAAACAAAACAAAAAACAAAAGGGAGAGATTGCCAGAGCCCTGCTAAAATCCAGGCCCTGATAAAGCTAAGGATGTGCTGATCAAGCAAAACCCCCTAATCTGCCCACAAAGGCTCCCAAGGTGAGTCAGCTGAAAGGGGCTAATCCCCAGAAGGGACTGATCACTAAAGCTTTAGAGGGCACACTGCCACAGAACACTGGAAAAAAGGGGATAATGAAAGCTTAAAGGGATACTGTGTAGGGAAAGGTCACAGAACCAACAGGGGAGGGTTTTGGCTGTCTAAGAAATCACCTTTGCCCTCTCTTGAGTTGTGGGTCATTCATACAGCTCAGCTTTAGACAGAGCCCCCAAATAAGGACAATTCCTAGGATGAGGCTCTTAAGAGTTGTCACCTGGCTTAGGGCCCCAGCTGTGGGTTGGGGTATAAGGTGGGGGAATACTTTAAGTAAAGCAATCAACCACAATATTACTGATTCTGTAATAATCAATGAACCTGCTGGTACAAAAATTATACTGCAGTAGTTGCTAGGGGTGAGGAGGGGCAGTGAGAAGGCACATAGTGTATGGGAGGTGTTCAGTACAGGTTAGCTGCTCTGAAATCAAAGAAGCAGACAGAATTCAAGGACTTTTGGTTCAGTTAGAAGTGTACTATATAGGCAGGATCATTACCTCTTAGCGTTTGGCCAGGGATAGAGCATTTGGGGCATGATCTTCTGTTTAATTAGGAGGTTGCACTGCCCTTCTGTTAGGTGGCAAAGTTAACCTAATCAGTAGCAAAAGAGCCTTCTCTTGGGGCTATTTGGTCAATTCCTATTCATCAGTGGTTCTCCATGGGAGGAATATCCCCCCCTCTCCCGGGTCACCTTGGCCCTTCGTGAAGTTGTTTTTGGTTGTCACAATGATTGGGAGCATTTCCTGGTGTTTAGTGGGCTGAGGCCAGGATGCTTGTTGTCTTTCTCTCATATCAGAGACATTTCTCTTGTCCCAACCAATATATGAATGTCTTGCCAGTCATTTATGTAGAAGACAGACCTCTATATGTAAACACAAATAACTTTTCCACAGTTTTACTATACAATGAAGTTTCTGAGTTATTTTATCTGTGAATTTTATTTCGGGAGTGTAAATGAGGGGATTACAAAATATTTGTCATTAAAGAGGGATGTTGGGCTAGCTGGGGTTGAATACTGCTGCTAGAGACCCCCTAACAGCCAACTCCACCCAGACAGAAGCTGAGCAAGACATCCTTGTTTATGCCATAGGCGTAGAGAGGCACATGTTTATCTCCATTAGAATTCTGTATCACCCCACTCTAAAATTACCTTACTTGCCCTAGCACTGACAACCAGTTGAGGAAGTTAAATTCTTTTTGAGGGTCTTCCTGAAGTTCACTCAGCCCAAACTTTTACCCTCCACCTCTGCCATAAGTATGAGAGACTTGTCTTCATCATCTTTCTCTCAACTTTCCCCTCTTCCCTCACACTTAGTGTTTTTCATTTAAAACTAGAGTCCTTGCTCTTCAGTAGCAACTTCCTTAATACAGGATTTTTATATTTGCAATTAGGAAATTATAACACCTGGGGGCTAGCTGTTGGCCAAGAAGAGCTACAAGCTTCTGGCCAAAATAAGACACTAGAGATTTCCTCTAGGAAAGTTCTTCTGAATTTGAGAGCAATATGGTATGTCAGCACTAATATGGCATTCTCCTTCCTTTATACAGTATACGTTCCTGAAAATGTATTTGAAGGCTGGATTATAAATCCACTTGTAAAATCACTGTAATTATGGGAGATCTGTTTACAAAGCAATATATACTGCTTTATATATATCCACCTAATCATAGTAACTGAGATGCTCCAGTACTTGACACATATAGGTTTGCAATAAATATTTATCCAATGAATGAACAAATGAGTGAAACGCTCAAGTCCATCTACTTTCTACTATGCCATGCTGCATCTTTGTATACCTGATGGATGCAATAAAAGACTTAAGAAGCAAACAAAGGAAATGTATAAAAAACACAAGGACAGAGTAAATTTTTTTCTACTATCAAAACCTCAGTGGAGAGTCATATACCTATTATAAAGGTTAGCAAATAGCTTGTACCAAATCCATGTACCAATTGTGAACTGATGTATTAGTCAGTTTGGGCTTCTGTAACAAAGCATTGTATACTGGGTGGCTTATAAACAATGGAAATTTATTTCTCACAGTTTTGGAAGCTGGAAGACCAAGATCAGGTGCCTATATGGTCAGGTTCTGTTGAGGGCCCTCTTCTGGGTTGTAGACTGCCGACTCCTTGTTGTATCCTCACGTGGCCTTCTTGTTGTATCCTCACATAGTGGAAAGAGCACTAGAAAGCTCTCTGAGGTATCTTTTATAAGGGCATTAATCCCATTTATGAGGGTTCCGCCTGCATGACCTAAATCAACTCCCAAAGCTTCTACTTCCTAATAGCATCGCCTTGGGAGCTGGGATTTCAACATATGAATTTTGGGGGAACATGAACAGTCAATAACAGCAGGTCATAGCATAACAGTCCCTGCAGCAGGCAGCCTTAGGGGCAGCAGCTCTCATTCTTGGTGTGACTTGTTGGAGCTAGGGTAAGTAATAAGGACCTTGTCTTTCAAATATCAGGTATGCATTCTGAGTGCTGATATCTGTGTTTGGTTGCTGAGGGGCCAGCACAAAGGCTGACAGGCATTGTTTTAACCCCTATGGGCTCAAGCAGTTTCCAGGGGACTTAAAGAAACAGTACTTGTCTCCCAAAGGGAGGCAAACATTTAAGGAAATCTTTGAATCTTTGTCAAGTCACTGGCTGACTGCAGAGATAATGGAACAGAAACTTCAATGACCACACACAACTAGTAATACACACCTTGCATAAATAGCCTGGAAAAGTCACAAATAGATGATTCTAGCACCTATAAAGCAAGAATCAGAATCCCTGAGGAGTGAGAAAATGAGATTTCCAGTTACCACAACATAATATTTAAAATATCTAGTTCTCAACAAAGAATTACAAAACATACAAAGAAACAAGAAAGCGTGGCCCATTCACAGAAAAAAAGAAATCATTTCTGAGAAAGCCCAGACATTGGAATTATTAGTCAAAGACATTAAATCACTGTCTTAAATATGTTCAGTGAGATAAAGGAAATCATGGACAAAGAACTAAAGGTAATCAGTAAAATGATATATGAACAAAGTGAGAATATTAATAAAAAGAAATAAAAAAGAACCAAACTGAAATTCTGGAGCTGAAAACTGAAAAGAAAAATTCATGGGAGGTGTTCAACAGCACATTTGAGCAGGTAGTATAAAGGATCTGTGAACTTGAAGATAGGACCATTGAAATTATGTAGTTTGAGGAATAGAAAGAAAAAAAGAATATTTGAAGAAATAATTACTGAAAACTTTTCAAATTTGATGAAAGAGATGAATCTACAGATCTAAGAAATTCAACAAAGTCCAACTAGACTAAACTCAAGGAGATCCACACCAAGACACATTATAATTAAACTGTCAAAAGCCAGAAACAAGGATGGAATTTTGAAAGCAGGAAGAGAAAAGTGATTTTTCACACACATGGTCTCCTCAATAAGATTAACAGCTGATTTCTCATCAGAAACCATGCAGTCAGTGGGATGACATATTTCTAGTGCTGAAAGGAAAAAACTCAAGCAAGAATTCTTTCTCTGGCAAAACTATCTTTCAAAGTAAAGGAAAAATTAAGAATTCACAGGTAAACAAAATCTAAGAAAGTTCATCGTCAGTAGACCTACCCTTACAAGAAATGTTAAAGGGAGTCCTCCAGGCTAAAATGAGAGGAAACTAGACAACATTTTGAAGCCATGTGAAGAAATAAAGATCTCCAGTAAAGGTAACTGCATAGGTTAATATAAAAGGAGTATTATTGTCTTTTTGGTTTGTAACTCTTTATTTCCTACATGGTTCAAAATACAAATGAGTGAAAAATAATTATAAATATGTTCATGGGCACATGATGTAAAAGATGTAATTTGTGAAGACAACAGCATAAAGATGGGGGGATGAGCTGTATAGGAGCAGAGTTTTTGTATGCTATTGAAGCTAAGTTGGTACCAATTCAAACTCGATTGTTATAACTTTCAGATGCTGCAATAGACCGAATGTTTGTGTCCCCCCCAAATTCATATGTAGAAATTCTATCCCCCAAGGTATTAGAAGATAGAGCCTTTGGGAGATGTTTAGGTCATGAGGACAGGGCCCTCATAAATGGATTAGTGTCCTTATAAAAAGACCCCAGGGATATCCCTTGCCCCTTCCTCCATGTGAGGACACAGTGAGAAGACAGCTGTGTACCTACAAACCGAGAAGCCAGCTTTCATCAGAAAGCACCTTAAATGTAGGACTTTCTAACCTCCAGAACTGTGAGAAATACATTTCTGTTGTTTATAAGCTACTCAGTCTGTGGTATTTTGTTACAACAGCCTGAACAGACTAAACAGGTGCCCAGACCTTGGAGCATCTCCAGGCACTAATTGTAGATGACAGGCAGCACCAGGCAATACATAATTGACATGCCACACAGGCTCTGTATCATGTGGATAATGAGGTAGTCTTTAGGGGAGGGAGATGTTAGTCTCTCAAGGACCTTCATGGGATCATGAATATCCCTCTGTGCAGTCCATCCTCTACTCTCTGATCCACCCACAGGCCAGACCCTTGCCTTGTCACATTCAGTCTCCTGCCTTGCTTATGCTGTTTTTTCTGCCTTGTATGACCTCCCCTTTCTTCCTGATGACCTTCCACTCATCCTGCCTGGTCCAGTTCAAGTATCAATGTGTGTTGAATTGAATGGGTCATAATAGCATTAACCCACTGGATATAGGCTGTTAGCTAGCTACAGGACCATGGATTAATTTTACCAGTAATATTTACCACGAGGGTCAAAGTGTCCTTGGGGTCAATTGGTGGGATCAATGCATTGTACTTCTTTGATTTTCAGAGATTCAATTTTGACCCAGCTTTTTAGGAACATGATCCTTTCCTAAAAGGCTTCAAAGCCCTCGCCCCTCACTTTGCTCCATTTATGAAATAGGAAAGGATTTTCTCAGAGCTGTTTACAAGGTACAAGTACATGAAAGACAACACAGTGGGTCCAGTCATTCTCCTTGGGAATTAAAAACAGAGATCCCAGGGCCAGCCCTTGGCTCACCTGGGAGAGTGCGGTGCTGATAACAAAAAGGCCATGGGTTCGGATCACTATATAGGGATGGCCAGTTAGCTCACTTGGGAGAGCATGATACTGACAACACCAAGTCAAGGGTTAAGATCCCCTTACCGGTCATCTTTAGAAAGAAAAAAAAATAGAGTTTCCACTTATATATCCTGATTTGGAACCAAGTTTTTTTGTTTTTTTTTTCCCCTCTCTGTGAATAAATATACATGAAGAAAAGAGAAGCTGTGGTAGATAAACAAATGCCTGATTCATCTGAAAATAACCCCATCTCCTTCTCTTCGTCTTGGAGAAAGCACTGGTAGTTTCCAGTTTCCATTCTCCCCTTATTTCTAAGTACAGAGACTCAGTTTTATTTAGGGCAGCAATTCACCAAACTAAAAGACTAAAGTTCTTATCCGTACCTGCAGCTAAGAGCGATCGGACTAAGTTCAGGCCAATGAGACATGATCAGAGTGTGGCATGGGACTTTGGGGAGGCAACTCAGATGGAACTGACCCAGCTTTGCTCTGCCTTCTTTTCTCCCACCTGCCATCTGAGATGAAGACATGGTGGCTGGTCTAGGCTGGAGCTTCCTTGACGAAACTAGAAACCAGCTCTATCTATAACCTTGACAATAGAAAAAACATACTAAGATACTAGAACAGAAAGACTGATGATCTGTGAACTTTCATGGTGGTCAGTCCAAGCTCAGTATGAACTGTTTATCTCCAGAGTTATTTTTCATGAGAAAGAAAGAAGCCTGTCTCTTGTTTGTGTCCCTATTATTGGGGGATTTTAGTATATGTAGCCATATCTAATGCAAACCAAAGTACGAGTTTTGCCAGTGTTCACTGTGTGACCTTGGACAGGACACATCCCTTCTCTGGACAAGACATATCCCCTTGTGCATAGTGGCAGAGGCAGATGTGGAATTCACATGTATGATTCTGAGATCTGGTGCTTTTTTTTTTTTTTTTTTTTTTTTTTTTTAAA
>NW_007738362.1:0-21782 GCF_000696425.1 Galeopterus variegatus | reverse complement strand
CTGTGTAATGGAGATGTGAAAATGGATTACCCAAAGCAACATGAATCAATGAGAAGCCTGAAGGGACTGCACCTCAGCAACTCCTCTGATAGTAGGAGAAAACTGGGCACAGCCCCAATTCAAAGTTAGCTTCTGTTTTTATGGTAAAGTAAAGGAAGTTTCACAAGAGATTTCAAAAGACACAAAGACATGGGCAGTGTGACAAAAGTTATCTATGGCTAAGTATAGCTTAAACAATAGAAACTAGTAACATCATTTAAATTAACAATGTGACATTCCAAAGTACAATTTGGGAAAAGCTAAGTTGTTCAAACTGTGATCATTATCTAATCTGAAATATAACCTCTCCTTAAATGATTTAAGCAAAAGTTACATTCTTATGATTAAATCTAAGTACAACTGTCTCTAAAGTTTTTTTTTTTTTTTTTTTAAAGATGACCGGTAAGGGGATCTTAACCCTTGGCTTGGTGTTGTCAGCACCACGCTCAGGCAGTGAGCGAACCGGCCATCCCTATATGGGATCCGAACCCGTGGCCTTGGTGTTATCAGCACTGCACTCTACCGAGTGAGCCACAGGCCGGCCCGAGATCTGGTGCTTTTGCCTGGCTGCCATCCAACTTCTCTTCTATTGGGAACAGCACCTCAGTTTTTCCTTGGGGAACTCCCCTTCCCCCACCCTCAGAAAGACACTACTTTCTAGCTTCAGTGGTGGACATGTGACCCAGGCCCCAGCAGGGGTTGGGGACACAGAGCTGGCTGCATGAGATCAACCTTGCCTGCTGATTGCTTGCTGTATTGCACTTGCAGGTGCAGTGAGGCAGGAATTTGCCATCACGTTCTCTTCTCAGTCCAGACACAGGGCCCCTTGTGTGTACCTGGCACGGACACTAGGCCTGGCTGTTAGGCGTGATGTCCCCCAGCATCTTCCTGAGTCGGGGAGGCTTCTGAACTCATGTGCGCCTGAGCCACCCCGCCCCAACACCCCATTCTGTGTTGATGGAGCTTGACACCGCATCCTTGCTGAGCACATGCTTATGCAGTTCCGCATCCAACTTCTCATTGTACCTTTGGGAAACAGAATCCCAGAAGGAGACAGGGTCTGGCCTAGACCACAGAAGGTGGGCAAAGTCCAGAAGATAAGAGAGGGCTCCGGCTTCCTAGGGCAGTGCTTGACCTCTTCCTGTAAGGAAAGAAGAAAGAGGTTGGAGGCAGCTCTGCTATGGGGCAGTGGCATCAATTTCCTAGCAACATGCCCAGGGGCCCAGAGCATGAGCAGGGGGAAACCTAAGGCTCCCTAAGGTACCCAGTATAGCCTCGAGAGGACAACAGTAGGGTCCTTCCATCTACCTCTCTGGGCACCTGGAACTGGGATGAGCTCTCCCCCCTAGTGTGGACAGGAGGTACCAGAGAGGAAAGCCTGTTTCCTCCTGTATAGATTAGGGTGCTTGGAGTGGGTGACTGCAAGGGTTCCACATGCTCAGAAAGTGTCTGTTGGCAAGGATTCTGCACCAAGGGCCCACTGTGCTCCGAGACCCTGAGAAAATGCTTTCTATCCTTCAGAGCAGAGAGAGGCTTGGAGGCTTGAGTGGATGAGGAGTTGGGATAGGGCAGAAGGTGCTAGAGCACTGGACCTTAAGTCTGCGGTCCAGAGACAAGACTTGTCCTTGTTAAATCCTCACGGTCCTCATTTGGAGGCAGAGGGAAACATTGCCCTGGCTGAGATGAGGATTCCTAATGAGTGAACTGGACAACCCAGTTAGCAGAGGCAAAGAGAGGGCAAGGGAGGCTTCCAAGTTTCCTCACACTGCCATTGGAGCCTGCAGATCCACTCCTTTTCCTCCCTGGGATCCTGGAGAACCTACTGCCTTGAAGTTAACCAAGGTGTAAGATTGGTCTTGTGGTGTTCCTGCTGGGGCTGCAGTGCTAGTGCTGGCCACCAGGGGGAGGGCAGCCTCCCATGTCAGTGGTGCCCACCGTGCTTTGTTGGAGCAACTGAAGTCAGAGTCATGCAGAGGTGATTCTGGCTGTCCCCCTGCCTCAAGCCCAATGTTCATATCCTGTTTTAGTTGATCATCTCCACAGTCTGAGCTGGTCAGCAGGTGGGATGGGGGGTTCTGAGATTTTCCCATTTTTTCCTTCTACATCTATGCCCCAAGCACTCACCCTGTGCAAGTACCCTGGTGGGCCCTGTATGTTGTGCTGAAAACAACCAAGTGGTCCCTGCCCCCCAGGAGCTCACAGTCTGGACGGGAGGTGGATAAAAGCAAGAGAGAAAGTATATGCAAAAGAAAAGAGCAAGTGTACAGAGAAAATAAAGCAGAGTGCTGAGAGGTGGGGCTGGAAAGTCACTGGATGGGGAGTCAGAAAGGCCTCACATTTGTGCTGTGACCAGAAAGACAAGTGGGAGCCAGCCCTGCACTAGTCTGGGAACAGTGTGTCAGGGAGGAGGCACCACTGGGGCAGAGACTCACAGACAGAAGTGAGTTTGGCAGAGGAGGTTAGAAAGGCCCTAAGTGTGGCTAGAGGGAGCCTGGGAGGAAGAAATGATGGCAGGCCCAGATCTGGGGCCTGGGAGACTAGTTTGGTTATCTGTTCTTATAATACTAGTACTGTTAAAGTACAGATATTTGCTATCTCACCATTTCTGTGGATCAGGAATCCAGGTGCAGCTTACCCAGGTGCCTCTGCCTCAAGGTCTCTTAGGAAGCTGAGGCTGTGGTCTCAACTGAGACTGGACAGGGGGAGGATCTGCTCCCAAGCTCACTCACGTGGGTATTGGCAGGATTCATCTTGGACTGAGAGCCCGAGTTCTTTTCTGTCTATTCCGCAGTCCTTTGCCATGTGGACCTCTACACAGGGTAGCTCATAACATGGGAGCTTGCTTCCCCAGTTAGAGGGTTGTGACAGAGAGAGACAGAACACAGGAGAGTGCAAGTAAGAAGGAGTTGACAGCTTTTTTGTAATTAAATCTTGGAAGTCTTAATGGACTGAATGTTTATGTCCCCCCAAAGTAATATGTTAAAATCCTGACCTCCCCACCACCATTTGATGGTATTAGGAGGTGGGACCTAGGGAGGTAATTAGGTCATGAGGGTGGAGCCCTCATGAATGAGATTAGTGCCCTTATAAAAGGGACTCCAGAGAACTCTCCAGCCCTCTTTCCACTTTGGGAGGAAATGAGAAGTCAGCAGTCTACAGCCTCGAAGAGAGACCTCATCAAAACTGAACCATGCTGGCACCCTGATAGCAAACTTCTAGCCTCCAGAACTGTAAGAAATGAATTTCAGTCATTTATAAGCCACTCAGTCTATGGCGCTTTGTTAGAGCAGCCTGGTATAGCAGCCAGAGCCGACTGAGGCATAACTGATAACCCATCACTTCTGCTGTATTCTGTTGGTCAGAAGTGAGTTAACCACTTAGGGGTTACACAGGATGTGTATGTAGGAAGTGGGGGTCACTGCTGTTGCGGATGCTGCCCACTGCATAGGCTGGGATGGGGCACCTGGGTCTGAATCTAAATATAACAGGAAGCCATTGGAAGGTTTTATGCCACAGGATGACACTATATAGATTTCCTTTCATTTCAACTTCTTCATGGCACAAACTGGAAAATGAGGCCCAGAGAGGAAGTAACTTTTCCAGTTTCCATCACACTGGTGGAACCCAGGCATGTTTTGAGTTCTATTCAATGCTGCATCCCACCCATTCTTATAATTCATCCATATCTAGGTTTGTATATTTGTTACCTATGACACCAAACCATGGGTTTTATAAGTATTATCTCATATGCACACCATGATGTCCCTAGGGAGCAGATGCTACCATGATCCCCATTGTACAGGTTGGGAGACTTGGGAGGTTCTGGGAGGCACAATGACCTTTCTAGGACACAGAACTGGTAAGAATAAGGAGGTTCTGAACCCAGATCTGGCTCCTCAAACCTGGGATCTGGATGCATCCAGGTCTCCCCACGGGCCTGTGATGGTGAAATTTGTGCACAGTTACAGAGATGATGGGGAAGGAGGGAATAGTCAACAGAGAGGACTTTGGGTAAGTCTTCTCAAAGGAGGCCCAGGTACTGGGACCTTGAATAAGTGCCCTCATTTCCTTAGTGAGAGGCCCCAATAGGACTTAGAAGGCAGCCACCCACATTCTAGGGACAACCTGCTATCCAGTTCATTTGGCTGGGGACACTCAAGAGAGCAAGATGTTCTCCTGCTTTATCCCAACATTCTGAGGTTCTGACCCCAGAAAAGCCCAGAGTGAGAACCTTTTCCGTCACTGCAGACTTTGGCTCAGGCCTTATTCCCAATGCCTCTGGCCATTTGGCTGGAGGTACCCAAAGGTAACACAGGGCAGCCCAGGACAGGCCATCCAGGCCTGGCCACAACTGTGAGCCCACCTGGGCAGCCCCATATCCATCCCCCTCACTGTGTGTAGTGGGGAAGTGGGTGGGAAGCAGAGGTTGAGGGTTGGGCCCTTCCCGGGAGGAGCAGGTTGTCAGGGGTTGGACCCCTAGTGGACCTGCTATGCTCATCTCCCAGGCCATGGCTGGCAGGATGGGAAGGTGAGTGCTAGGTGAAGCACACGTCCCTAGATGTGAATCCTGAGCCCTTGACCCTTTATCTCACTTCTTCTCTGCCTGAAGGTCTGTGAAGATGCCCCTCTGTGCCTGATCTAGGGAGCAGAATTTCTAGTGGGGGTGTCCTCCGTGGTGATGGGCAGGCAGGCCCCTGACGCCTCCTGGCTGGGCTGCCAGGCAGTCTGCAGACAGAGCTCCACACAGGAGATGGGTAAGGAGCTGGTCGATGGATTCAACTATTCCGAGTCCCTGAAGAAGGGGCAGGTGCAGCACACCACCAATAACTAACTGCCAGCACTGGTCTGGGGTGAGAGCAGGCCGAGAGGGGTCTCTGCAGCAGTACCACAAGATGACCAGGGCAGGCCGAGAACTCAGTTCCATATATGAGGACTCCCAGGGTCTCTCTTACAGGGCTTTCCCTCTTGAGTCACACCACCAATAACTAACTGCCAGCACTGGTCTGGGGTGAGAGCAGGCCGAGAGGGGTCTCCGCAGCAGTACCACAAGATGACCAGGGCAGGCCGAGAACTCAGTTCCATATATGAGGACTCCCAGGGTCTCTCTTACAGGGCTTTCCCTCTTGAGTGGCCCACAGTCCCACCTCCCAGGAATCTGGGCTCCCACTCCTCTCCCACCTGTAACTTGGTAAGGCTCACATAATTGTAGGAATATCAGAGAAAAGGCTTTTATATTGTTTTCACTTCACACTCGGTCATGAGTATTTTTGCGTGTTGGTTCTGTTCTTGGTTTTTTGACTACCTGTCCCATGTATCCCATGTGAAAATCAGCTCCACTGTCCTTCTAGACCATCAATCCTTGGAAATCTTCAGGTTTAATGGGTGGTTTATGCACAAAAAGGGGTGGGGGAGGGGTTAATCTATTCTATACATTTTTCTGTGACTTGTCATGTCACAGAACATATCACCTTAGCCCACCAGGTGGGGAGCTTCTGCCTCACTTTTTTTCATAATATTCCATAAGGGAGATCTGTTGCCATAGTGATGCAGCCTTTTGATATTGCTGAACCTTGATGTGACTAGATTTTTTTCCCATTTCAGTAGGGTTGCAGGGAACACCTATGTGTGTCCTATTAGATGGTATTAGTTTGCTAGGGTTGCTACAAAAGTACCATAGACTGGGTGGCTTAATCAACAAAAATTAATTTTCTCACAATTCTGAACACTAGAATTCCAAGACCAAGGTGCTGGCAGGGTAGGTGATGGAGTTTGGATGTGTTGTCCCCTCCAAAACTCATGTGGAAATTTGATCCCCAATGTGGCAGTGTTAGAAACTGATTGAGTCATGGGGGCAGATCCCTCATGAATGGATTAATGCTCTCCCTGGGAGAGGGGGGATTAATGAATGGGTTCTTGCTCTATTAGTTCCCGCAAGAGCTGATTGTTTAAAGGACCCTGGCACCTCCTCTCTCTCTCTCTTGCTTCCTCTCGCCATGTGATCTGCTTGTACCTGCCAACTGCCTGCCATTTTCCTCCATGAGTAGAAGCAGCCTGAGGCCCATGCCAGATGCAGCTGTCCCAGAATCATAAGCCAAATAAACCTCTGTTCTTTATAAATTACCCAGTCTCTGGTATTTCTGTTATAGCAACACAAATGGACTAATACAGTTGGTTTCTTCTGAGGCCTCTCTCGTGGCTTTTGGATGGCTGCCTTCTGTCTCTGTGTTCAGATGGCCTTCCCTCTGTGCTTCTCTGCATCCTCATCTCCTCTTCTAATGAGGACAGACTGGATTGGGGCCCACTAGTGAACTCACTTAACATTAATGGCCTCTTTAAAGACCACATCTCCAAATATGGTCACATTCTGAGCTACTGGGAAATCACATGTGAATTTTGGGAAGACACATTCAGCCCATACCATATACTTATCCCCTATAGAAGATAGATTCCAGGTATGAGATTGCTTGTGGAAGGATATGCATATGTAAAATTTTAATAGATGCAGCCATGTTACTTTCCAAAACGGCTATATATTGGTTATGTTGCTAACAACCGTCTCTGATGATGGCTGCTTCCCTGCATCTAGCATGGCACTGGGTGGTATCATTCCTTTAAATTTTTGCCAACCTCAGGGCCGGCCTGTGGCTCACTTGGGAGAGTGTGGTGCTGATAACACCAAGGCCACAGGTTCAGATCACTATGTAGGGATGGCTGGTTGGCTCACTTGGGAGAGTGTGGTGCTGATAACACCAAGGCCACAGGTTCAGATCACTATGTAGGGATGGCTGGTTGGCTCACTTGGGAGAGCGTGGTGCCAACCTGGTGTCAGGGTGAAAAATGGAATGGTATGGTTCCTTTGCTTTTCAATTCCCCACTGATATGTTTGAGTCGACTGTCAGTTGTTTACTAGCCATTTGAATTCTCTCTTCCCTGAGTGGTCTGCTCAGATCCTTGTTCTTGTGAGGGTCTGTCTCCCACCCTGAAATCTCTAAGCATTTGCACCTTTGCTGGACCTGGAATCCTTATAGCTCTGGCTCTCAAAACCTTTACTGTGAAAAAAGAAAAATAAGTGCCTTGCTTTGAAGTCTAAAGGGTTGTCCTAGGATGGGTGTCTTAGGTTTTTTTTGTGCTGCCATGACAGAATACCACAGACTGGGTAATGTATAATTAACAGAAATTTATTTTTCACAGATCTGGAGGCTGGGAAGTCCAAAGTCAAGGTGCTGGCATCTTGCGAGGGCCTTCTTGCTGTAAGAGAGAGAGCAAGAGGGGGTGAACCCACTCCTGTGATAATGGTATTAATCCATTCATGATATTGGAGCTCTCATGACCTAAACACCTATTAAAGGTCCCACCTCCCAATACTGCCACAATGGCAATTAAATTTCAATATGAGTTTTGGAGGGGACAAACATTCAAATCATAGCAATCGGTCTCCCTATAAACTGTCTCCTGGGACCGGCCCGGTGGCGCACTCGGTAGAGTGCGGCACTTGGGAGCGCACTTGCTGTGGGCAGTCATATCTCTCCTCTTGCACACGTCCGTATGGATTTAGGAGTTCCTGATCTGTGCTCCAGATCCTGGTCCTCCTGGTGATTTACGGTGCAGCCTCTCACTTTGTGTCCCTCATTATTCCTCCCAATGTGAAAATGAGTTGACCTTGAACCTGGGTGAGATCTGCATGATGCAGACCCTCCAGGCAGGCACTCAGGAGAAGCTGGTGGAGTCCCTGGTATCAGCCTTCCAGTGTAGAAACATCTCCTACATCACCACCTTTCTGTGTACCTACTGGGCCTTCACCACCACCCAACATTTTCTGGACCAGATGTTCAATGAGCCTGCCCCTTCCACACCACAGTGGGGACTCTACCACCAACTGGCTGTGTGTCTTAAGAATGTCACTGCACCTCTCTGAGCCTCAGTTATCTCCTCAAAAAAATAGAGTGATAAGAGTATGAACCTCATATGATTACTGAAGGGACTAAGTGGGTTAAGCCACGGCAGGTGCTGACCTGGTGCCTGGCACAGTAGAAAGGGCTTGTAGATGTGCTATGGTTGTTAATTATGTTCTAAACATGATGTAGCTCTCTGCCTCCCCCATCATTGGCCTGTAGCCTTTCTGTATTTGGAAAAACATGGAAAGCAAACTTGGTTTCCCATTTGTGAAGGAGGTCTGAGATTCTATGTATCTGGTCCTTGTCTTTGGTGTAGCCAGAAATGGGATCATTGGGGCTGGCAGAGGAGGCCCAGGCTGACTCAGATATCTGAGAAAGTTCTGGTTGGGGTTTATTCATCCAACAAATAAATTAGCGCCTACTATTTGCAGGCACTTTTCTAGAGAACAAACAAAATTCAAGGAGCAAGGCAGACAGTAATCCCTGGGCCTCAATTATGGTTGGGGAGTCAGACCGTCATACTAGACATCATAAGCAGGTCAGGTCCACAGGACATCAGATGGGATGCCCTCCCGGCCACCTCTAGGTCTGGATGCATCCTCCCATGATCTGGCAGGAATAGTGGACCAGGTGGTAGTTCCTTCGGAGCGTACTGCACCTCCTCATGGATCACACTTTGAGCTGCACCTCAGGGGTTTGCTGGGACTTAAGACTAGTTATAGGTCTCAAAATAAAGAGGGATGGGTGGGATGGGTCTTGGAGAGAATCAGCATTGTTCATGGTAACTACCTTGGGGGAGGCCATTACTGTTCCCTCAGGCAATGCAGGGTTAATCCCCTCAGACAAAGGCAATGGAGTCTCAGATATGACACCAAAAGCACAAGCAACCCGAGAAAGAATAGATAAATTGGACTTGCTCAAAGCTAAAAACTTTTGCACATCAAAAGACACTATCAAGAAAGTGAAAAGACAACCTACAGATGGAAGGATATATTTGCAAATCATATGTCGAAGAAGGGTCTGGTATCCAGAATATATAAAGAACTCTTACAATTCAATAATAAAAAGATAAGCCGTCCAATCAGGTAATGGACAAAGGACTTGAGTAGATATTTCCCCAGAGAAGATATACATATGGCCAATAAGCACATGAAAAGATGCTCGACATCATTGGTCATCCAAAAAATGCATATTAAAACCATTATGAGATACCACTTCACTCTCGCTGGGATGGCTGTCATAACAAGTCACATAGTGACACGCTTGTACATTCAGAGCCTTCGTACATGTGATGTAAAATGGTGCAGCTGCTTTGAAAAACAATCTGGCAGTTCCTCCAAAAGTTAAACATAGAGTTACTTTTTGACTTATCAATTCTACTCCTAGGTATACACTCAAGAGAAATAAAAATATGCATCCACACAAAAACTTGTCCATGAATGTTCACAGCAGCACTATTGTTCGGCTGCGTAGTAGCCAAAAGGTAGAAAAAGTGGTGCTGGGTTCCTTAGGTCCTTGTGGAGCTGTGCCTCTTGAGACCTCAGGGGTTCCCAGGGTGTGTGTATGGGGTGGGGTGCGGGAGTCCAGGCTCATCTTGGAGTGCCATGTCCACCTTCTCCTGGCACAGCTGAGCAGGGAGCACGTCAAGGCAGAGCCAGAGTGTGAGGCGGACTACAATTTGGAAGACTTTGGGGCTGAAGCTTCTCTAAAAGCAGTGGCATCTCTTCTGTGTTTGGAAAGGCCAAGAGAATGGGGTTAGTGTCCCCATCAGACAGGTGAGGAACTTGGCTCGGGGTCACACAGCAGTGAGGGGCTGGCTGGGGTCTCCCATGTCTGTGGCTTTCTCTGCTTCCTGGCTCTGCCACTGTTTGTGGGCCCTGTCAGGCTGTGCTGGGTGCCCAGTCCCTAACCACCCTCGTATCTACCACCCCTAGCAGGCTCAAGGAGGGCCCTCACTCGTGCTTCTTGGGGTCATCTCCAAAACAAACGACTTGCCCCCAAGTCCTAGTCTGCTTTTGGGGAATCCAAAAATTGGCCAAAGTTCTACACTAGCTGTGTAGCTTTGAGCAGGTCATCCTGACCTTCTGATTAGAGCTTCCTTGCCATGGGGGCAAAAGCCTACCTCGTGAGGTCATTAAAAGAGATAAAGCACATGAAAATGTAACAGATGCAAAAGCAAAATGCAAACAGTGAAAAACACCAGGAGTTCATGAAACAAGGAAGGAATCTGAGCAGCCTGTCCACATGACACAGAAAGCTACTGACGAATAAGACCTGCGTGGTTAGGCCACCTGGCAATTGAAGAAGAGAAAATTGACAGAAATGATGGAGGCTAAAAGAGAATGACCTGAGTATCGCAGGATTAAAGAGGCCCTCAGGAAAGTTAAGGGGGCCTAGAAGGTTTTTGCCAAAATGCTATAACTTGGTCAGACAAATTATGTCACAGATACTGATCGATACCAGATTAACTCTTTGTTGGATCTAGAAATCAGCTCATAGTTGCAATTATAACCCACATTTGTTAAATATAAAATATAATTTTCCCATAACTTTTAATTATTTCATTTTAAAAAATGAAGTCAAACATGCCTTTTAGAGGTTATTTCCTTTGAAGTCTCGGTGTCTATTATGAGTAACTGGATTCCTGGAACCCACCATCCCTGCTAACCACATGGACTCCCCTTCCATGTTTGTCTTCCTCATTGGAAATGAGTTGCACGTGGGCAGGTACCACATCATGTTCTGCTCACTGATGAAGCTACAGTGCTTGGCAAAGAGCAGAGATGGACTAATGGATGGATAGTAGATATATAGACAGATAGATACAGAAGGAGTCTGTACAAAACAAGCCTTTATTTGGGGTGGGGTGGGGGGTGTCACAAGTACAGGCCCTGGATGGTGTGCAGGGAGCGCCTCCAGCTGTCCTTCCAGCGCTGAGCCTCCTTCACCTGCAACGTGGCGTGGTCCTGGATCTTTTTCATCTCCTCCTCAAATGATGCTAAATATTTCTGGGAGCAAGGTAGTGGGAGGAGGCCACGTGAGGAGGCACCTCTGAACTCTCTTCCCTGGGGGAATCCTGAAACCTGCTGGCAGGTGGCTCCTAACCTACTGTAGGCACTGGCAAGAGTTCCACAAGCCGTTTCTCAAATAACCCAACAGGTAGGTCCAGTTATTTTCCTCATTTTACAGATGGGGAAACTGAGACTCAGAGCCTTGCCTGGGGTCACCCAGCTACAGAGAGGCTGAGCCCTTCAGACCTCAAGCCCTCACCAAACTCAGCAAGCAGAGCCTCCCTCTATTTTCCTCATTTTACAGATGGGGAAACTGAGACTCAGAGCCTTGCCTGGGGTCACCCAGCTAGAGAGAGGCTGAGCCCTTCAGACCTCAAGCCCTCACCAAACTCAGCAAGCAGAGCCTCCCTCTGCCTGGGGCTTAGAGTGGCAGCTGGGGAAGGACTGGCCCTGGGTACCTCAGGCTCTCCCAATACCACGATCGGGCAGGACGAGGTTTCTTCTGGGCCCCAGGACCAAAGGTCCATGGATCTTTAGAGCTGAGAGGTCCCTCAGGTGGTATCTGTGTGCAGCCTCCTCACCAGGCCGGCCCCACAGGGGTCTGACAGGTGCCAGGATCAAATCCTGGCTCTGCCACTCTGTAGTGGCAGAGGGGACAAGTTTCTTTAAGCATCAGTGTCCTCATCAATGAAACAGGGACAATAATTCTACCTTCCTCATAGTGGTGCTAGGAGAATTCAGTGAGATGCCTCTTGTCAAGAACAGAAGAAGCTCCTTGTGAGGACTCAGTAACTGTTAGCTGCTCCTGCTACGTGACCTCCACTGCGAAGATGCTGTTACCATTGCCTCCATACCTGTCTACAATGTTCCCTAGCTCTGACTCTGCTGTCCCTCTGGAAAGCCCTTCTTAACCTCCAGTCTGGGTGGGGTGTCCCTTGGCCGGCCTCCCACAGCACCCGGGCTCACACCCTGACCCACGCTAGCACTGAGACTGGATATGACCTACGAACATCGACTGTCCTGAGTGTTGAGACCTGCAGCTCTGGGGCATACTGATGTGTGTCTTCTGCTCCATGGGTCAAATGTCAGGGTTCCCAGTGGTGGGAAGCACCCCCCTTCCCAAAAAGCAGCCAAACTGAGGCAACCTGCACTCCCCGGGACACACCCATCCCACTCGGCCTCACCAGGTACACAGCATCTCGGGCTTCCACGGCCGCCAGGTGGCCCAGGGTCGTTTTGGTGGTGGTTACTGAGGATGTTTTCTGGAGGAGAATCTTGTTTTGGATGGTGATATCAGTGGGCTTGATTCCTGGCCACTTCCTACAAACAAATGTGTGAGAAAAGTCCTACAGGCTTTGTTTCATCATTCCTAGTCCACCCACCAACCTTACTGGAAAAGCTTAGCAATCATCATGGCTTTAAACATCTCAATTAAAAGAAAAAAATCCTACTGAGCATTCGATGTTATGAACTTCTTGGAGTTCTCTGTTTTGTATTTCCGTACTGTTATGTAATCAGAGTGTACAGAGACTCTCGGGCTGGCCCATTTTTCCTATTATGCTGTAAAGGCCACTGGTGAGAACATAGCTGGGCGAATCACCACTTTGCTGCATCTTGGAGAGTCACATTCTTGAAGCATAGGGACAGGAACTTGACAGCTCCTGTCACACATGACAGACAGCTGGAGTGGTTCACAGTGCCACCTGCAACCCAAGAATGTGCCACCCACTGAGACAGACCTCTCTTTCTTTGTAGCCCCCTTTGGTGGGTCCTTATCCTGTGAACTAATAGTTGTTGGGCTCTTGGTATGTGCCAGGGGCACTCCTCATTTAACTTTCTCTTCCTAATACCAAGTAAGGTAAACTGCCATGCCCATTTCACAGATGAAGAAACTGAGGCTCAGAGCACAACACCTTTCCAAGGTTACCAGGTCTGCCTGACCATTACACTGCACCCCTCCCCAGCAGACACAGCGGTCATGGTGTGTCCTTGCTGCTGTCGGCTAGCTCTCACCTGCTCCCACGCTCTATCAGGGGCTTCTCGCTCTCTTCCTCCAGTGAGAGCCCAGCGAGTTTCCTCCGTATGAGGACTGATGTTTTCTGCTTGGGGGGCTCCATACCTGGCAAGCAAGAGAGAGGTTAGTGACCATGGTCTCACCGACAGCCTGAGATCAAGGGACATTTAGAGAAATGAGGGCTCACTACCCTCCTCCCCACTTGGAGCCTGCAGTGGCAGGCAGAGCCTCCTCCACAGAGAAGCTGAGTGTAGCAGATGTGCAGACGGGATGGTGGCGGTGGCAGTGGCAGGGGGTCATTGCTGGAGGAGTCTGAGGAGTGGTTTGGGTGCTGTTTCCATCTGCAAACCCTGAGCTGGATGCTCTGGTCTTCTCAGCTTCCACGAGTCCCCAAATATGCTTTGTGGGGCCTTCTTTGGCTTATGGTATAGCTCATAGGGGTTCTGAACTAAAAACCTTCCCTGGAAGGTCCCTGGGGACATCTTCAAGATTGTCCCTCAAATGTCCATCTCTCTGACTCAACAATGGATGTGTTTTCTTGGTGGGGAGAAGGGGCTCCCTGCTTAGAGTGAGAGCCAGCAGGAGCTGCCTTGACCTGCACCCTGTCTGCCACAGATGGCTTAGCCAGGCAGCTTGGCTCACAGCCAAGTCACAGAGCCCACCCAGCAGAGGTGGCCTCCTGGGGCCTGGTGCAGGGAGTCTTCCCGGCTCAGCAGTTTCCTGCAAGCCACCACCATTGGCTCCACTGCCATCTCATCTGCTTGTTCTCAACCCCAGTGTCTCCGCAGGCCCTGCTTCCCCAAACGAGGCTTGTCCTTGACAAAGGGACCTCCTGTATCAGAAAGTGGCCACACCTCAAAATGTGTGTACATTTTGACCCAGAAACAGCACTTCTAAGGGTCTGATGCCCCCAAATAGAGATGTATAGATGCGGAAATTCTCTTCAGCACAATTACAAAAGTGAAAAGTTGGAAATGACCCAACATTCAACAGCAGGGGACTAATTACTAAATTACGGTGTGTAGCAACTGAAAATGTGCAGGGGAGGGCACTGACCTGGCCAAGGTCCACCAGAGGGAAATCAGCTTGCAAAAGTGCACTGGCCCTATGATCCTCCCGCCACCGCCCCAACACACATGCAGCCAATGCCCAAAGGGAAAGGGCTGAAAGGATGAATGGCAAGTGAGAGGGCACTGATTTCGGGGTGGAAGGACTATGTTCTTGCTTCTTATTTTACTGTAAAGAACATTTATTGTCTTTGTAATAAAAACTTTTAAAAATAAAAAGAATGTATTTTAATTAGAGATTAGTGGTAAATGGATTACATTTAATGGATGATTTTAATCTTCTTATACTTATAAAAGTAATATGCACATTATAAAAAATTTAAACACTCCTAATGGTGGGAACTAAAAGATTTTAGAGGTCTCTCACAAATCCTACCCAGCAGAGGTGACCATCAGTAGTTTGGTACCTCTCTCTCAGGTTCTGTCTCTCTTGTTCTCTCTGTCTCTCGCTGTCTCTATCTCTAACACAGATTCACTTATTTATTTATTTTTATTATTATTCTTTTTTATTTCCTTTTTGTCTTTTTTTGTGACTGGTAACGGGATCGCAACCCTCGGTGTCGCGCCTGTACCGCGCTCAACCAGTGAGCGGACCGATCTCTATATGGGATCCGAACCCTCAGCGGGAGCGCCGCCGCGCTCCCAAGCGCCGCACTCTACTGAATGTGCCACCAGACCGGCCCCCACAGATTCATTTAAATATGTGAGTATGCATGTTTATATAATTCTTTTTTTTTAATTGTGGCTGGCAAGTACAGGGATCCAAACCCTTGACGTTGGTGTTACAACACTGCACTCTAACCAACTGAGCTAACTGGCCAGTCCCCCATACATGTGATTCTAAACATGGGATCATCGACACGTCCTGTTAGTCAGTTTGTCTTTTCACATAATGGTCCCCCCTCCTGTCTTTGCACGTGAGCACCAGCAGACCTACCAACCCCACTTCAACAGCGACACAGCATTCCCTCGTGGAGCCGCACCATCACTTAACGCCTGCAATCCCTCTATACAGACATTCGTGTTCCCAATTGTTTGCCTTTTCAAACGGTGCTGTGATGAGCACTCTCTAACATATATCTTTGAAAAAGTGTGCAGTATTTCTGTCGGATAAGTTCCTAGGATCAGAACTGCTAGGTCAAAGGTATACACATTCAGAATTTTGACGTGGATTAACAAATCGTGCTCCAGTAGAACAGTATTGATTCACATTCCTCTGGTTGTGCCTCTGTTTCCTGGCATGTTCACCAGGGCTGGTTGTCACCGATCTTAAAAACTTTACCAGGCTCTTGGTGAAAAATGATATCTCAATCATGTTTCTATTTGCATTTTATATCACTGGTGAGGTCAAGCGTCCTTTACAGTTACTGGTGATATGAATTGCTTCTCTTTTGAAGTGTGTTTGCCCTTTGTTTCTTTTTAAAATTTTGACTTGTGAAAGTTCTCTGTACTACAGAGATATTGACCTTTCTCTAGCCCATAGGTTATGAGGAATACTCTTCCACTTTGTGGTTTGTCTCTTCCCATCTTTTGACATTTTTCTATTTTTGTTTTAGCCACAAAGAAGTGCCATCTGTTTCCTCTATGGCTTCTGGCTTTCATGTCATACTTAGAAAAGGTGTCCCTAACCCCAAGAGTACGAAAGTATTTACTATTAGGGTTTTATTTATTGCATATATCTTTGATCCATCTGGCATTTGCCATCTCCATTCCCAACCTACCACTCATCCCCAGGGCCAGGGCACAAGGCTAGTGGTGCCACTTACTTGGAACCTTGATATCGTCAATGGTGACTATTTCATCCAGCTGCAGCAGGAATTTCTCAGTGAAGGCAGCCAAGCTGGCTATGAAAAACTGGCCGTACTTCCTGGTGAATTCCTAGAAGAGACAGGAAGAGCACAGTGCTGCAGGGAGAGGAACTTCTCTCCGAGGCAGGCTGAGGGAGGGGCTGGGTGGACTCTGCAGGAAGGATTTGGGGAGCCAGCTGGGGGGCTGAGGCCAAAGCCATTGTGCCAACTGTGTCTGAGTTAACTGGCATCTGTCCTCTGTCAGGAGGCTTGAGGAGAGGAGATGATTCAGAAATGGCCAAGGGACACACACAGACAATTCGTCAAAGAGGAAATAAATAAAACTAGATGTAAATTGTGAAAAAAAAAAAAAGTTGTCATTGGTAATTTTGTAATTAATTTGGAAATCAAAGAAATGCAAGTTAAAACAGCCAATAATGGCCATTTTCATCTACAAAACCCACCCATCTTCATGCCTGCTTTGGCCAAGGTGCCAGCAGAGGGCACACTCAGCACCACCAGTGCTGACCATTGGGGCCACCTTTCTGTAGGGCAGCGTGGCCCTCAGCACCTGGACGGGGGAGCCAATGGCACCACTGACCTCCAGCTTCTCCCTGTTCATCCCAATCAATTTGTCCAGCTCTTCCTGTCTTTTTTCTTCCACTGTGTGTAGAGACTCCATTTCTTGGAAATATGTGGGGTGTCCAAGATTTGGATGGAGCTTCTGGGCATTTTCATCCTTCAATCAAACAATTCAGAATTCAGTGGGGATTTTGACCCAATCTTGAGGTCAGGATCAAAAAGTCACTGGCCTATATCTTCTGTCAGTTATAGCCACGGCTAAACTGATGTGTCCTCTGACCTGGTTGTGTGAGGGGCCATGGGTGGGCAGAGGAGTGAGTGGCAGAGGGAGGAAGATGGGGACATGGCTGGAGCCGACCCTGAGGGTGAGGGAGAGGGAGAGCTGAGCATCTGCCCCAGCACAATCAGGGCTTTGGTATAATACGAGCAGCAGCATTCATGTCCCACAGCTCCAAGGACAGTGTAGACCATCATTGTTGATCTCAATGACCAAGGCTCCCGTGAACCCAGCAGACCCACCCATTAAATCCAGCAAGGAGTTTACTGAACACCTTCTATGGAGAAGCTGTTGGCTCAGTTCTTATCTCACTAGTGTCTCCTGTCCCTTGGCCCCCATCCAATAATCCTGAGCCTGGTTCATCTCCTTCCCTTGGAGTGGCCCTGCCTCCATTTCTGAACTCCTAGGACCCCTGGTCCTACAGTAGAAGGGCTGGTCCTGGGATCCTCACCTTCCTTTTCTCCAACTCCTTCTGCTTTTCCTCGAACTGTTCCTGCATCTCTTTCATGGAGGAAGAAAACTTTTTCCAGTGGTACTCCTTGAAATTCTCTGTCAGTAACCAACACACCTGGGGCAGCAGCTCCTCAAATCTCCTCATCTGGACCCGTAATTCTGTAGGAATTGGGGGAAGGGGTCCGGGGAGGGGACAGAGTAGAACCAAGCTGCTGAGGTGATCTCTCCAACAAAGGCCCAAAGCAGTTTCCCAGAGGGAAAACCTGTGTCTCTGATGTGGTAATAGCTATTCTATCTGAAGGGGTTCCATGGTCAAACCAGAATAGTTTTCTTGTTTACTGGGTTAAACAAGTTCAAATGGCTTCTCCTCTGTACTTTTCAGACTTCTTGCCCATTTAAAGTGTTGGTTAGAGAGTGGTGCTGATAAAGTGCATTGTGTCTTTCAGCAGTTCTGGCAAGTTCTCATCCACTGTCTCTTCAAATATTGCCTTGACTCTAGTCTCCTTCCTCTCCCTCTCTATCTCCAAATAGCCATATGTGAGACCTATTTTTTTATCCATATCTCTTCACCACTCTCCCATATTTTCATCTCTTTGACTTTCTGTGTTGCACTCTGGAAACTTTCTTTGGATCTACCTCCAGTTCACCAATTCCACCTTTAACTGTGTATAACCTGGTAGTAAAGTCATTGATAGTTTTAAAATTTCAACTCTTAATTTTTCCTTTATACAAATTACATTTAATTCTCATTCATATCTACTTGGTCATTCTAATAGTGTCTTGCCCCTTACTCGTGTTTCCAATTCCCTCTTTTATTTAATAATAATAAGCATATTATTTTATATCCTGGGTCTGATACTTCAATATCTGAAGTCTTTGCTGGTCTCATTCTGCTGCCTTTTGCTCAGGGTGCTTTGTTTCCTTGTATTTTTTGTGGATTTTGTGGTTGCTTTTTGTTTATTACTATGAGCTCTTATTCTGGGCATTTTATTTGTGGGAATCCTTTCGAAGGCTGAGTTGAAGGTGGGTTTTTCTAGAGGGAATTTGTAGTGTCTTTAACAAGTAAGCTTCTGGACACTACCAACTCAAGATCATTTTAAGCTAAAGTATCAATCAGCTGAAGGTCTTTCAGATGACCCACAAAAACAAAATTGAATTCATGTTTAGATAAGTGAATTCAGGTTTAGAAACCATGTAAGGACTGGCTTATAGTTCTGGATTCTCATTGGAGTTTTTTTTCTTCTTCACTCAGTACTGAGGTTTTTGATAAGACAGTTCCCTTCTAGTTGCTGGAGGGAGAGAGAGGGAGGGACTTGGTTTATGTCTCATTCACCTTGTTCTACAGGTGGAGCCCTCTGGGATTCCAGCTTTATGTGGCTTATCTCCTTTTAGACTTCCCACCTTCGTGGTCTGCAGATTTGTCCCCTGATCCCCAGTGCTCTGGAGACCGTGAAAATAGAGGCTCAAGTTCATCTGAAAGTCAGCACGTGCCCATAGGGCAATAACCAGGGTTACTGCTCAATTGATCACTCAGAGTTCCTATTTTCACTAAATATTTGGCTTTTGTGGTTACAGCTGGCTCTTCAATGCATTTAAAATATTTCACCACATAGGGCCAGCCTGTGGCTCACTTGGGAAAGTGTGGTGCTGATAACACCAAGGCCATGGGTTCAGATCCCTAGTGTGGTGCTGACAACACCAAGTCAGGGGTTAAGATCATCTTACCGGTCATCCCTAAATAAACAAAATAAAATAAAATAAAATATTTCACCACAAAAACGTTTTATCCATAGTTTTACATGTTTTCAGTGGGAGAGGTGGACAGGATAGTGGCCTGCCAAACTGCAGGAAATGGAAGTTTCCACTAACGTAAACTGTGAATCTACCAGAGAGGGACATAATCTGCAGCATTTCCCACACCTATCTGATCATGGAACCTTTGTTCGGAGGATGATCATGTAGGATGGAATCCTACAGTGTTCCCTTGGGGGAAGTTCTGAGCTAGAGAAACAAAATGCTGGCTGTAGTTTCAATGCCAGTCATTCAACAACCACAGTAATGAGAGCGTCTGCTGATTATTCCCTGTACGTAACAAGTTTTTGCAAAGGACTTAATCCTCAAAACAGCCTTCATGATGGGTGTTATTATCTCCAGTATATAGACAAGAAAGCTGAGGCTCAGAGAGGTGAGATCACTTGGCCAAGGTCATATGGCTGGGAGGTGGCAGTGCTGGATCACGGCCGCAGGTCTGGCTACCCATGCTGCCTCTGAATCAGTGCAGCAGACCACAGCAAAATGTGCTAGATCCACACAGTGGAATATTATATAGTGATTAAAAAGGAATGAAGTTCTGATACAACCTACAACATGCACAAACCTTGAAAACAGTATGCAAAATGCAAGAAGCTAGTCACAAAAGACCACATACGATATGACTCCATGCACATGAAAGTACAGAATAAGGAAGTCTATAGAAACAAAGTAGATCAGTGGTTGCTTAGGGCTGGGGAGGGGATGAGGGATGGGGGCTTAAAAATTGATGGGGGTGAGGACTGCACAAAACCATCGAATTGTACACTTCATGAATTGTGTGGTGTGCAAATATCCCAGTAAAGCTGGCAAAAACTTCCGTGGAAGAAACAAAATATTTTTAGTGGTATCAATTACCATATTTCTCAAGAAAAGTCAACTTTTTTCCCCATTGTTTTTTCTCCCCAGTTAAATTTTATCATTATTTTTATCAAATTCTAGGAGGTTGGCTTTTCACAAGAGGCTCCTCTGCCTCCCCAGTGACCTGTAAGTAAGGACAACAGGATCCAGGCAGTAAGGCCAAGTGTGGTCACGGCTTCAGGCCACGCTGTGTCCCCCCTGCCCACCGGTGGCCTGCACCCACCCATGAGGCAGGAGTTGTGGTACTCGTCTGTCTGGCTCTGGTACTCCAGGATCTTCTTGCCGACGTTCTCAGCGCACTGGTCAAAGGTTTCATACATGCAGTCAGGCCTGGTGACGGGGTGCTTCTCTTTGCGGTAAAAATCCTGCCAGAGAGGGTTGACTGTTTGTGGGTGAGAACTCTCCCCATGGGATGCTGGCCCTTGCTCCTGGGATCCACCAGCCCACTCTTGTCTCCACACATCCTAGCCTTGCTCGTACCACCCCCGATGCTGGGGACACTCATCCTCCCCGTCTGCCCTTGCTACCTCCATCCATATCCCAGAGCCCACCTCGTGTGACCCAAGGCCATGGCTGGCCCTTGTTATTTTTTGAGTGAATAAACGGCAAAATCCTGTTTATCTTTCAAGACACAAATCCGTGGAATCTCAAATTGGTGACCAGGTTGGGAGCTTATAGGTATCACCAAGCTGGGTAAAGGCCAGAAAGATGAATGAGCTGGAGCCTCTGCCCTGCAGGACTCCCAGCCCAGTGGCCGGCAGACAGGAGAGACTGTACATGCACCACTGTGTGGGTATGCCAGGTGCCCACCCCCACAGCCCCAAGTGGCCATGATCAGCAGACTGCAGAAGGCAGAAGCAGCTGGGGATGTGCTTCCAGGGTGGGCACAGGCCTGTGGGTGGTGGTCCTCACCTCCATGACAGTCAGCAGGTGGTCATTGCTCTCCCAGAGGAGGCTCAGGACGATCCCTTTAAAGTCCCTGCAACACACAGAAGGCAGATCCTGACGAGCTTGTCTAGACCCACCAATGCAGTTAAAACCAAATGGACAGAACTTTCTGAATGTCCTATTTTGACCTTATCACTCCTTGTAATTACTCACTACTGCCCCAGGACCTTTGCGCATTCTGATTCTCTCCAAAAAAGCTGGTAACTTTCCTCTTGGTTGCATTTGTTCTTGCTCTTCCTCAGATCCAGTTCCTGGCCACCTGGTTCTGATGCTCTCAGAGGGCCCTTCAGCACTACTGCACTCTAACCAGGTGGATTTGGGATTGATTTGTGTGACTGGCTGACAAACCTCCAACTCTCCCAGCAGACTGTAAAGTACACCATGTGTTTAAAATATTAATTGGGAGGCCATTAGGCCTCCAGAGCCTGGGTTCCTACATAAGCAACAACTACTGCACTCTAACCAGGTGGATTTGGGATTGATTTGTGTGACTGGCTGACAAACCTCCAGCTCTCCCAGCAGACTGTAAAGTATACCACGTGTTTAAAATATTAATTGGGAGGCCATTAGGCCTCCAGAGCCTGGGTTCCTACATAAGCAACCTGAAACCCAACTCAGAGTGAATGGTCACAGTCTAGGAAAACCAAATTCAAGCTTAACCAATCAGAAATAGCCAATTAACCTCCAGTAGGGACTTGCCATTTTAACTAATCAAATATTTTCTTTGTCTTGCATCTGTGAACACCTTATAAAAGTTTTCCCCTGGTTCCCCCAGTGGAGATCTGAACTGCTGGCAGTCTGGCACCATCCAATTCATGCGTCGCTGTCTGCTCAGATAAACTCACTAAAATTTTAACGGGCTGAAGTTTATCTTTTAACACAGGACATGGACTGTGTGTGTCTGTCTTTGTTCACCATGGAATCCCCAGCCCCAGTGCAGTGCCTGCACCCATCAGTGCCTGCACCCATCAGTGCCTTCACCCATCAGTGCCTCAATATTGGCTGAAAGAATAAAGAATAATTACTTATGAATGGTAAT
>NW_007738361.1:38083-44872 GCF_000696425.1 Galeopterus variegatus | reverse complement strand
TCCTGGGTGGGGGGGGGGGTCCCCAACAAGGGGCTCCCCCTCACTCACAGAATGGGCATAAGACCTGCTCGGGGGTTGCCAGTTTGGAGGAACAAAGCACTGCTCAAAACACAACTGAGAGCTGAAATTCTTCCCAGCATTGTATGTGGTCTGTTGTACGTGGCTGTGTGTGTCTAGTAGCTGTGCGGACACGCGGGGCAACAAGAAGAAGCCTGTCTGTCTGTCGGGGCTCTGGGTTCTTTCTGAGCTCCAGGAAGGGGGTCTTGGGAAATGCCTTAGCCCTTCTGGGTCTCAGGGTCTCCATCTGTAAAATAGAGGTATTCAGACTGACGTTCCAGAACTGTCATGAGGATTAAATGAGATGACGTGTGTGGTGTGGTCAGCTCACGATAGTTCCTCAGCAGATGGGAGGGAAGCGGCATGGCTGAGATCTTCCCAGCTGCTGATGGTGCCTGTGGTCAGTTTCCAGCCACGTTATACTGCCGTCCTCTCTGTGCATGCATGCAGACAGACTCAGCCTGTGTGTGCAAGTAGCCACTTCTTCAGATGACGTGGAGGGCATCTCTTGACATGCATCTGGGTCTCTTGGACCTGCCCAGAGTAGCAGTTAAGCATGTGGGCTCTGGAACCAAGTGCCCACGTTTGAATCCCAGCTCAGCCACTTCCTAGTTTTGTCACTTTGGGCAACTGACTTAACCTCTGTGGCTCTCTCTCCGCCTCTGAAATTGGAGACAGGAGCACCCACCTCAGAGGGCTTTGTGAAGAGTACGTTAGCCCAAAGGTGGGAAGTGCTCACAGCAGAGCCTGGTACAGATGGTTGTTGTTAATCCTGAGTTGGGCCGGGTCTGAAGGGTGCGCTCTGCTGCCCAGTTCCCACGCCTTTCCTGGCCAGCAGATATCTCATCCCCTGGAACAGTCCATCCTGAGCTCTGACCAGTCCCCCTTAGGCAGAAGTTCCTAGAAGGGCGCAGGCTGGGACAACAGCCAGGACAAGCTGCTAAAATGATCACACTTGAAAGGAAGCCCCAGGATGTCGGTGGGACAGATTTTTAAAAAAGTGAATGTTAATGATATTCAGGAAAAGGAGCAAGAGGCATCTCTTCTGCGGGTCCCCAGCTGGGTGGAAAAGAGCTAGCCCTGCTCTGCTCGGTTCCTCCTCCCCATCTCCTGCTCCCTCCCACTCAAAGCCTCAGCCAGGAGCCGAGTGCCCTGAGGGGGTGGTGGTCTTTGGCAGGGTCAGAGGTCTGAAGCTCAGATGTCACGTCCCTTGTTCTTCCTTGCCCTTGCCCTGCCAGTGACCTCAGGAAGATGAGAATAAGGAGTAGGAAAATGTAAAGGCGTGGCCAAGAGGGGGGAGAAGGTGTGACTGGAATGACAGAAGAGATGGGGGCTGTCGGAAAGAGGGGAACAGAAATTGTGGGGGTCTGCCGCATCCCAAATAGGCAGAGGACCATGTGCACATGCAAATGTGTGTGTGAAAAAGAGTACCCGCGTGTGTGCGCGTGTGTGCACGCATCTGTGTGTATGGCCTGAGTCTGTCTGCCTGACTGCCAAGAGACAGAACCATAGACCAACCTGAGGGTGGAGAGTTTTTCTGTCCAGCCCCCTCATTTCACAGAAAAGGAAACTGAGGCTCAGCATTGGGAAGTGAAATGCCCAAAGTCACTAGGCAAGTCGGGTACTAGACCCTTGGTCTCTAGATAGCTAATCTAGTCCTGGGGGGCCTGGGGTGTGGGAGACATGCTGGGGGAGTGGGGAGGAGAGATGGGAACTTTTCTACACGCCTGCCCTTCCCCTCAGCATTCCCTTACTCCCTGCAATCCCTGGCTGGCTGTTTCTTCAGGCAGGACAGGGCTACTGAGGAGAGACGGGAGAGGACAGGGTGGGAGGCAGCCTCGAAGGGCGCAGGGGCTCTGTGGGAAGGGTCCAGGCACGTGGACTCACTTTTTCTGCAGATGTGGACTCCCCACCCAGCCAGGACATGTCATCTTTGAGCGGGGCAGCAGCAGGGGCCTCTCTGCAGCTTTTCTTCCAGACCCAGCCTTGAATGCGGGAGGGCCCTTCAGAGAGAGGCTTGGGCAGGTTTCCAATTTGGCAAAGCTGAGCCCTAAAACAGAGTGGGGGAGCCTGGGCTCTCTCCTACTTGCCCCTCCTCAGTTTCCCCAGCTGGGAAATGGGATAAAGGGGACAGGAAATTCTATCTTCTATGGAAGAAGTCCAAGTCCTCTAAACCCCCTCCTGACTATAGTAGGGGAGCAAGGCCTCCTGCAGTCTTGCTTAGGGCTTCCTCCCCCTCTTCTAGACCCCTCTGCCTGGGAGAGACACCCTTTGCCCTTAGTTTGTGGGGTGAGGGGAAAGAGGGTCCATACTCGGGAGAGGGAAGCTGCAACCAGAGCAGACATTCCCAATGACTCATGGGCCCGGAACGCCTGGAGAGCCAGAGCCTGCGGTGGGGACAGCCCCCTGCTCAGCTGGGGCAGCTGGAGACCCAGGACCTGGGGGGCAGGGAGCCGAGGAGGAGGCAGAGGTCAGAGGCAGAGCTGAGGCCTGGAAATGGGGTTGAAGGAAGGGTCTCTGAGAGGTGGCCAAGGGAGGGGACACCTCCACTCCATCTTAGCCACAAATTGCATTCCCAGTGCAGCAGGAGGGAAGAAGGGGAGACTTTACAGATGATCCCCTGACCTTCAGGGAACTCCCCTTCTTGTGAACATTTTGAGAAGAGGAGAAATGTCCTGCATCTACCCCTTCCTGGGTTTGAGAATAACACCCTCCTGGCCCAAGGAGTCAGTGGGATGGCTGCGATGGCCTCCAGAGAGCCCCCTTATCCTTGCCCACTCCAACCTGCTTCACTGTCGTGCCCCTCCCATGACCCCAGTCCCCCTTCCATTTACTGGGCCTCATGTTTGGGGAGGGGAAACTGAGGCTTAGAATGGTCTTGGGGAACACAACTGCTCCGTCCACGCCTGCCTGACCTGGCAGAGCTCAGGGCTCAGGGCGCCTGTGTTCTTCTGCTCTTCCTCCCCCCAGCAGAAGATGCGGCTAAGCCTTCGGTCTACGTGGCAGGCAAGGGGGGGCTCATGAGGGAGGGGAGCTGGGAATGAGGTCAGCGGGTTGGAAGGGCCAGGCCACGGCTCTGAAGGCATCTGGGCTGCAGCAGTCTGGAAGGTAGGGGCCTCCGGGCTGGGCCACTCCCAGCCCCAACCCGCCATCCACCCGCCCACCATGGCCTCCTTCCCGTCTCCTGCTCCTCCCTCCCTGCAGCCCACATTCCGCCTGCCCGCCCAGGCCAGATGGTTCGCATCAAGCCTTCTCCATGTGGCAGTTCCTCCCTGCCCACCAGGCTCCCTTCCCCCTCTGGCCACATGGCTCAGCTGAGAGTTGGGGAGCAACCCTCTCGGACTGTCCTCCCGGGACTGGACTGGTATTACATGGGGTTCCTGTGTCTGGCCCCCCATCTCCAGTTGCTTCTCTGACCCTGCCAGCTCCCTAGCCCCTACCACCCAGGGTCTTGAAGTGCAGCAGGGATCCTGCCTCTGACCCCTCAATCCCAGCTGTGTGACTTTAGGCAGTCACTTTCCTTCTCTGGGCCTCAGTTTTCTCATCTGCACATGGAGGGGAGGGCAGGATGACTCAAAGTTTCCTTCCAAGTGAACATCTCTTATTCTACAGTATTTCCATCTTGAGACTCTAAAGTTCTGGAATCCAGCAGAAGTCGAACACCAGCTTTGGAGGGGTCACTGCTCTATCTCCTTGCCTGCTCCCAAGCTGTGTTTTCTTGTTGATCTCCACATCCACAAGTCACACCCACTTTCCTCCAATCTTCCCCTACCCCAAGGGCCCCAGCCTTCTAACTTGAGTCTTTCTGATGTCACTTAGGAACAGGTCCTCTGGGCAAGTCCCTGGCAAAAGGTTCACAACCATGCCTGCTCAAAAGCAGTCACTGACTCCTCATGGCCACTGGACTGGGTATCAATCCTGACCCCAGAATCCCAGGCCTCTAGGAGTCAGCCCCAGCCTACATTTCCAGCCTTATCTTCCATGTTTCCTCTGCCCAAGGCCTTGTCTGTCTGTCTGTCTGTTTCTTTCTCTCTCTCTCAGTCTGTGTCAGGCTTCCCAGGCTTGCCTCAGAAGCAGCCTCCTCCAAGAAGCCTTCCTTATCTCTGTGTGGCATTTTTTTCACCCTTTGTGTCTCTCTGGAAGCTTCCATTTCCTGAGCAAGATATAAGCCAGGAAGGTGGTTTTATTACTAACCCCTTTCACAGTTTGGGGAAATGAAGTTCAGAAAGACAAAGCAACTTACTCAAAATCACACTGCCTTGGGTGAGAGCCACTTTTATGTGTGTTTTATTCTCCTTCCTGGCTCCCCACTCTCTGAGGGCAGGAGCTCTCTGCAGTACAGGGCTGGCCCCAGCAGGCCTGCAGTAACCATCCATTAAACAGACTTACCCAGTGTATTTGCAATAAGCACCAAACTCAGGATCTTCTTCCCCAAACAGGGTCCTTGCCCAGCCTGCTCTTTTTCAGTCTCTCCAAACAGAAGCCCAGGAGTCACCGCTCTTCCTCACCACCCCCAACATCCAATCCAACCACAGCACCTGTAAATTCTGCCTCCCTAAGGGCTCTGAATCCATCCTTCTCTCTGTTTCCATTCCTGTCAGCCCGATCCCAGCCCAGCCACCTGGGCAACCGTAGCAGCCTGCCAGCTGGTTGTCCAGCTTCCCATGCGGCCCTCCTCCAGGACAGTACCTACTTCACAAAGTGACCATGTTGATCTTTTACAAATGCAGACCTGATTGTGACCCTCCCCTGCTTCAGACCCACTGCTTGGGCCATAGCTTGAAGGATAGAGACCAAAACCCCTGATGTGGCTTCTATGGCCTTCCCAGCCTTTGCTTTCACACTCCAGCCACACTGGCCTTCTCTGGATTCCTTGGGCTTCCAAAACTTGCCATGCTTCCTCCTGCCCCAGAACCTTTGCATGTGTGGTACCATCACGCCCACCTCCACTCCCACCCTGCACCTATCCCTTACCTAAGTTACCTCCACTCACCCATCAGCCGATTCGGGGAAGCATTACTGAGCCCCCAGGACTAGGACGGACCTTTTGTGACACCACCTCACTCAGAGCCCTGTGTTCCTTTCCTTCTAACCTTGACAGTTGCAATTTCACACTTATTTATGCAATTTCATTAATGTCTGTCTCTTTACTGGATGTAAGTGCCACGAGGGCAGGCACAGGGTCTGTGTTGCTCACCATTCAATGTCCAGTGTCCAGCCAAGTACCTGGTATGTCAATATTGTTGAATGAATAAAAAATCAATGAATGTGTCTCCTCAGCAAGATGGAGGGGGGTGGCTCTTGGGGAGAAAGCAGGGCCATATTATGCCTATGAGCTCCTTTCTGAGTCCAAGGTGGACTCTGTCCAAAGGGGCCCTCTGCCCAGGGCTGGTGCAAGTGAGCAGACTGGGACTCCCCCACCATTCACCCCCCACCCTCCAAAACCCCAGAGTCCCAGGTTTAGTGGAAGACAGGGGACCTCTGTGGCCGAGGCTCGCCTGGGGGTGGGAGGGTTGTGGGGGGCTGTGAAGGAAGGAGATCAATATCTGGACAGGTTAATCTGCCCCACACAGGCTGCCCCTTCACCTTTTTTTTTTTTCTTTTTAGTTTAAAATTCAGGCTTCAAGGGAATCTTTGCATTTATCTCCCAGACACTTCAATCAGACATCTGGTGGTGATGCAAGCCCTGGCCCCCCTGGCCCAGCTCCTCCCCCAGCCGCTGCCACTTTCTACTCTGGTGGAGCTCAGGAAAGCTGCACGCCCCGCCTGGAGCATCAGGAGACAGCAGGCAGAGTGCCACCCCCCAGGGTGGGACAGGACGGGAGGCACCAGAGAACCAGGGACTGCGGAAGCAGACACGCCGGAAGAGAATATGAGAAAAAAAGAGGGAGGGAGGAAGAGGAGCACGTGGGTGGAGGGGTGGGACACCCGGCCAGAGGCAGAGGAAAGAAAGAAAGGGAAAGAACTAAGAAAAGGAAGAAAAATCCATAAACAGAGGAAGAAGGTTAAGGAGAGAGATTGGGGATGCGGGGAGAGAAAAGATAAAAGAATAGAAAAAAGGAAGGAAGGGAGGAGGTGAGGAAAGGAAATGAACCAAACCAGAAAGGGGTAAATGAAAACTCAGCCAATTCACTCGGCCGACCTTTAACGAGCACCCACGCCACCTTCAGACACCGTGAGCGGGGCTAGGAACGCCACGGAGGAGCTGACAGGTCCCTGCCTGGGGGGCTCCCGCTCCAGCAGGAAAGCTGGGGGCTGACCCCTCACTTTTGGTCACCACAGAGTGACAGCGAGGACTGGGGTCCAGCGCACTCTTTGCCACTGGGACCTGGCTGGGGGGCTGGAGTGACGTGAGGACTGGTGTCACCTGAGGGCCACACCCCAGCCCTCCTGTCTCCAGCTCGTCCCAGCTCCTTCCCTGCTTCCTCTGCCCCGAGTTCTCCCCCTTGGACTGAGGGTGGGGGTCCCAGACGACAGGGCGGGGATCGGGCCAGGACTAGAAATCAAGCCTTAGGCTCTCTCTAGAAGAGGACAAGGTGGAGTCTGGGCCTGGCTGGGGATATCTGAGGCCTCGGGACACCTGGAAAGAAAAGAGACGGTGGAGGGAGAACAAGAAAGGTGAACAAGAGATCCAGAAAAAGAGCTCCAGAGAGGGGAGGATGGAGACAGAAGCGGTCACAGGGCAGAGGGTGAGGAGGGAGGCAGGGAAGACAGCAGTGGGGGAGGGCGCGA
>NW_007738361.1:35921-37429 GCF_000696425.1 Galeopterus variegatus | reverse complement strand
AAGACAGCAGTGGGGGAGGGCGCGAGGGAGGGGAGGAGGGGAGGAGGGGAGGGGGAGGGGCCACAGCCTGACTCCTCCCCCGATTGGCTGCACTCTGACCCCGTTTCCTGGCCTCCCATACACTCCTCAGCCAACTCCAGTCTGGCTTCTCCGCCATCACTCCACCAAATCAGCTCTCACTGGGGGCACCAACCACCGCCATGTTGCTGGCTCCACGGAGCGTCTCACTTCTTTCATACCACTTCTCTCTGCAGCACGTAACTCTCCCTCCTTCCAGAAACCATCGTCTCTCTCCTCTGCATTTATGACAGCCCGATCCCTCTCCGCCTTGCCCTGATCCTTCTCTGGCCACTCTTGTCCTGTCTCCTGAGTGGGCACCTCCTCCTCGACCCAACCTTTAAACCCTGAGGGTCCTCAAGGCTCAGTCCGAGCCCCTCAGCTCTCTTCCCTCCCTGCTGTCTCTGGAGACAACTCCACCCACACCCACGGCTTTAGTTACCATCATCCCAGGGGTCTGACATTGGTCTCTCCTCTGAAGTCCAGACCCAGGCACCGATCGGATATCTCACAGGCATCCAACACTCAACATGGACAACACTTAATTCATCCTCTTCCTCCTAAACCTGGAAAGGAAGGATGGAGGGACTGAGGGAGGAAGGGAAATTTCAGAAGGCTGAAGGACTTGGGTTGGAGGCTGAGGCATAGGTCGAGGAGCCCCACACACCTGGGGTCTGTGCCCAGACTCCGCTCCAGGGTCCCACGGTAGGAATTGCGCAGGGCTGGAGACACCCACGGTCTCCACTGCAACCTCACTCTTCGACCTCTTCCTGTCTCTCCCCTCAGCTCCTCTCCTAGGGACCCTCTCTCCATCACCAGTCTGGGGCCAAGGATGGGGCAAAAGGGGCATTCTGGAGGGTCAGAGTGGGGAGAAAGGGCAACAGAACCTCAACTGGAGGCCAGAGCAGCTGGAAAGGGTGGCCAGATGTGCAGGGCGGGGGTGTGCCCCCCCAGGTGCACCTACACCAGGGCTACCTCCTTCAGGCATGGTCTTCCCCCATGTCCCACACCATCGGGTCCAGACTGGGGGCCTGAGGGGTCCCTGAGGCAGGGGGATCCAGAGAGCACTTGGGGAAAATTGGAGAGGGAGAGAACTCAAAGCTCAGCACTTTCCTCTTTCTGTTTTTCTTCTTGAGGAATTTTTTTCCCTAACTGCTGATGACTTTACCATTTCTTGGGGGTGGGGGGAGGAGATTTTGGCTTTTGCTCCCCCCCAACTCCAAGTGCCTGACAAAATCTTACATTCCACAAGAAGCCAGAGCTTCAGAGTTTCCTAAAGATGAGGTGGCGTCTCCTCCCCTCTCAAGCCCAAGCTCCCTCCTCCCGCCCCCAGTCTCCAGGCCTCAGTCCTGGCCAGAGAGGCCCAGCCAGGCTGGGAGGAGACCCCAAGCACATTCTTCCTCTCACTGTCATGCTGCAGAAATTAAAGACACATCTTCGAGCTGGGCTCC
>NW_007738361.1:31318-34652 GCF_000696425.1 Galeopterus variegatus | reverse complement strand
ACTTTGGTGGATCCAGGAGCTGCCATCTCAGCACCTCGGCCCCCCAGTCCTGCCCCGCAGTCGCTGGCACGAGGCGGGGGTAGAGCTTGGGCCACAAGTTGCTGCCACATGGTCAGGATAATTGATGAAGGCCCATCCCTGCATTGCTGTCTCTAGCCATGCCTCTCTGGAAAGTCTATATTTTCCCTTTAATTATAGCCCCTGCAGCCTCCCTCCGCTGCCCCACCCGCACCGCTCATCCTGGCTGCCCACGGGTCGGCGACGTGGCTCCCTCCCCTTCTGTTCCCTTGGTCTTTTTTTTTTTTTTTTTTTTTTGCCTTCGTTTCGGCGACGTGGCTCCCTCCCCTTCTGTTCCCTTGGTTTTTTTTTTTTTTTTTTTCCTTTGCCTTCGTTGCACAAAACCAGCTGGGGGAGGGTGTGGAGAGGGGCGGTGGTGGGGGGAGGTAGTGGAATCTTGGATGGTTTGGGGAGGCGGGACTCCCCGCTTCCACGTTTGCAGCTCTGGAGCAAAGGGGGTGGGGGAGCTGTACAGGAGGCTGAGGAGCTGACAGGGCACTGCAGGGAGACCCCCATTGCCTTCTCTCAGGCCCACAGATTTTGGCAGGACAGGGGGCCTGGATAGATTGGGGTTGAAGCAGAGCACTGCTGGGAAGTTGGGACATGGAGGAAGGGAAGATATTGACTTCTAGACGCATCTTTCCCCATATAGCCTAGTGTTCTTGGGGTCCCCACCCCCTTTCAGGGTACAGATGATTCTCTCCTCATTCCAGAGACAGACAGCAATAGATTGGATTTTCAGGAAAGAGGCGAGGCAGTGGGAAATAGCCTCTAAAATAAGGTCACTGAACCTCCCCTGCAATTCCATCCCAAACCCCCAAAGACAAGTCTCCCTCAGGCACCCAAATTCTGCTATATGTCCCCAACCCTGAGTCCAGGTATAGACAGAGAAGGGGCTTTATGCATTTCCCAGAAGGTCACCCTTTCTGGACAAGTGCTCTCCATCTAGTTTTCCTCTGGTTTGACTGTGCTAGGTAGGAGGGTCTCTAACCAGTCCCTGGTCACAGCCATGGCAGACAAAAGATTTTTTTCTAGGTCACCAGTGATAACAGGCCTCCCCTTAAAAACTCACTCCCCAACTCTGGGGTGAAAGAGTTTGGGGAGTGAATTTGTAGGGGACTGCAACCTCCAATCCACACCTCTGAGTCCCCAGCAACCCCTCCACCCCACCCCGCTGCACCATCACTCAACACGAAAGCCTCCTTCTGGAGAGACCACCAAGTTTCTCACCCTGTGCCTCAGCTTCCCCACTCCATCTCTCTCAGTCATGCCTGAGGTTTGGAAGAAGGCATTTGAGTCTGTACTGGAGCCTCAGCATGGCAGAAGAATTGACATCCTCAAAACAAACCTCCCCTTGCCAGCACCCACCCCCAAGTATCTGCTTTTTAATGTCTAGAAAGGAATCTCTAAATTGTTCCCCAAATGTTCTTTGGCTTCGTACTCCAGCCACACCAGCAGACACCCCCAAACAGACACATCCTTTTAACTCCCCGGTTCTCCCGTTGCGTTCTCAGCTGGCCTCTTTATACTCATTCCTCAGTTCTTGCCAAGGATGTCCCAGGGAGGATGAATGAGGCATGGCCAGGGGGCCGTCTCCCCATCACCCCCAACCCTTCCACCTTTAGAAGCCTCCCCACCCAGCTCCCCAAGTGCACTTCCTCCAGATTGGAAGTCTCAAGAAGAAAACGTAAGGGGCACCCCTAACCACTCTTTAGCCCACAATGTACTGAGATCCCAGCGGCACCCCCGGCCGCCTCTCTGGCCCAGGCTGGGCTGGGGGGCTGGGGAGGCAGCGCTGCAAAGGGGGAGATGTGGGGTGGACTCCCTTCCCTTCCCTTCCCTTCCCTCCTCCTCCCCCGTCGGTTCCAGCTCCCAAATTGGGGGCCGGGCCAGGCAGCTCTGATTGGCTGGGGGGCGGGCGGCCGGCTCCCCCTCTCTGAGGGGCAGGGTTCCTCCCTGCTCTCCATCAAGATGGTATAAAAGGGGCCACGGCCAGCCGTCGGAGCAGACGGGAGTTTCTCCTCGGGGTCGGAGCAGGAGGCACGCGGAGTGTGAGGCCACGCATGAGCGGACGCTAACCCCCCACCCCAGCCGCAAAGAGTCTACATGTCTAGGGTCTAGACATGTTCAGCTTTGTGGACCTCCGGCTCCTGCTCCTCTTAGCGGCCACCGCCCTCCTGACACACGGCCAAGAGGAAGACCAAGTCGAGGGCCAAGACGAAGACAGTAAGTCCCGAACTGTGGGAATCCAGGGCTCCTCGGTATCGCGCCCTGCGCTCGGTCCGGTCCCGGGGGCCGTGGCCTAGGCTGAGACTCGGGATGCTCCGGAGATTCAGGGACGGGGGGGAGATGGGGAGAGCTCGTCCTCTGCACCCTGGGAGAAGAGGGAGTTCAGCCTGGGGTGGGGATGAGGATAAACGCCCCCCAGGAGTGGGAGGTGAGGTCGGAGTGCGGTGTCAGTTGGTGGAGGAGGGAATCCCGAGCGCGCAACAGAGAAAGTGGGGATTTGGACGCGGGGTGGCGGGGAAGCACGTCGAAGATGGGTTGGGGGCGCCGAGCTGGGATTGGGAGCCCCGAACGTAAAAGCGATCAGGAAGGCTGTGGGATGATTCATGAGAAAAGATTGTTTGCCCTCTCTGCAGGCTAGACAGTGTTCCTGGGGCTGCGGGGGTGCAAGGCTGAGGGGGGAGGGGGCGCGCAGAGTGGGCGGGCGGGACGATGAGAAAGTTTGGCGCGGACTTGGCAGGGCGGGGTCCCTGCGCCCCCTGCTGATCAACGTTGAGCACTGCACCTCCCTGTCCCGTGCTTCCGGGCGCTGGAAATAGAGTGGGAAGACCCGGCTTATTGCCAGGCGTGGACCCCACCTCTAGATCTTTTAAATAAACTGGGGATAGCCTCTGCCTCTACAAGAAGTGACCAGGCCGGTGAAATTGACCTCGCCCCAGTCCCCATTGCTTAGCGTTGCCCGCCACCTCGTGGCCACCCGTGTAGATGCCAGCGCGGTGGGCGTGGTTAACTGTATTCTTACTATCTGCGGACTGTTTGATTCTTCGGCTAAGGAGTGACCTAGAGGCATCGGCCGGCTTTAGGGGACTGGAACTGGCCCCGAGAGTAGGCTTTTAAGACGTCTGGGGGCTGGAAGTTAGGGTATATCCTACTTTTGAGGTACATTTCAAGTCTCTGGGCGGGACCCCACTCCGATCAGTCCCTCCCCCTTCTCCAAGCCCCGCCCACGCCATCCCACCTGCCCAGGGAGTGGGGGCGGGATGGGGGCGGG